>NC_089873.1:72322500-72445000 GCF_040182565.1 Anser cygnoides | reverse complement strand
TGAGGTCTCTTCCAACCTAGAGAAATCTGTGAATCTGTGAATACGGCATTACAGAAACCTCTGGTAAAAATGAAGGAAAGCCACATGTGGTGGTGGGCTGAGAGGGAAGTACTTAACCCTCTCTGGGCCTGTGCTCTGCTCTTCTATGTGCTCCACCAAAACTAAGGAGCTTTATGTTTCAGCAACTGATAAAGTCTTCCAGCTTGGTTGAATCACCCCTGATTTTTTTTATTTTTTTTTTCGAGACAGCATGTACACCTCTGAAGGTGGAATTTAATCCTAGGAATTAAGTGGTGTGAGGCTTCAAACTAAATTCAGTAACAAAACAGCAAAGCACAAGACCTGAACAGACAGCAAGTAATGACAATCACAACCATAGCGTGCAAGAGCAGGAGCAGGAGGCTGGAAAGATTGTGGCTAGACACACACAAAAAAACATGGTGAAATTTTCTTTCCAGTGAAGACAAAAAATGAAATCACCTGTACTTTCCTTCCCAGTGGCAAACATCATCAAAAGTAGAGTCTGTTCTCTGAAAATAGACCCACCATACAAGTATTTTTTTCAGATATACTCTTTTCCTCCACCAGTTTCGAACCAATGTGAAATCAGAGAGGGAAAAGTCCTATTTCTTAGTATTTTCCTGGTGGGGTTAGCACTTTGGAGACGTGACTTTGAGCATGCATGACATCACACACAACACCCGCATCCTGCCGCTACCACCCACCAGGCCACCCCAGCCACAAGCGACCAGCACCCCGTTTGTCACCCCGACGTAGGGAGGTCAGCGGGACAGAGAAGCAGCACACAGCCGCTCCCCCTGCCCCTCATGAACAGCTCCAAATTCTAACCTGCCCTCTCCCACCCGCCGCCCTGCGGCCCCAGGGCCCGGCAGAGGCCGCCCCGGCCCGCCCCACCGCCCGCCATGCCGCTAGACGCCGCCATGGCGCCACCTGGCGCCGCTGGCGGCTGGGCTGTGGCGGCCCGGGGAAATGGAGGCCCCGCGTCCCCAAGCCGCCGGGCCAGGCAGGGTGGCAGCAGCCCTGGCTCCGGCCGGCCGGAGGACGGATGGCAGGATGGCGGCTGGCCCCCGAGGAGCGGGGGGCTGCTGCGGGAGGGGGCCGCCCAAGGACAGGGGATCCTGCTCGAGTTGGGGCTACTGGCAGGGCCAGAGCGGACTCCCGGCATCTTCTCTGCTCCTTTACATCCGAATAGCAAATAAGCCACAGGGGTGTTGTCTTATACTCAGGTTGCACCAACACAGTGGGTACATCGTGCTCTGGCTTTGTGTTCTGGGAATTACCATCTTCAGTCTACCACTGCATCAGGGCACCTACATTTCTCTCACAGTGCTGTACATTTGGCCTCCCTCTCCATCACCCGAATGGAAAAAGTGCTAATTTATTTCCTGGCATAAGCTGGTACTTCTGTCATTCTCCTGTGACAGGTTCAGGCTTTCCCCCTAATTCAAGGTGGAGGCAGTATAACGTAAATGGTAAAGACTTTTTGTGCATCTCTGTCACCCATCTCTCTCTTGCCTCATCTCAGTAACATCACAAATCCCTTCACACTGCCCTACTTGTGTAATTCACCTGCCTCTGCTGCTGTGAGGTTACAAACTGTTTGGATACAGTGAGCAAATTCACCAAACCACTCAAGCTGATGCATGTAGTACAGCTCTACAGCAGGCACAGAAGAATTTGCAGCAGAATAATAGAGAATAATTTAGATGGTAGATTAAACCAGCTCAAGCAGGCACTGGTAACATACTGCAGTAACATATAATACATGCTAGTTTGCTGTGCTGTCATAGAAAATTGAACAAATCCTTGGGAGCTGAAGTCCCAGCTTTTATCGAGTCCTTCTGATACTCAGTGAGCCATCAAAGAATCTGTGTCACCTTGGGAAATGGTGAGTGAAAGCACTTGAAAGTGATACAGGTATTTCTAAGAATTTTACCAACAACCTGACATATTAAGCAAAGCTCTGTCAGATGAGGATATCCGGCTGCATAACACACAGCATTGACAAAGGAAATTCTAATTTTCCATGCCAAAGAAAGAGTCTTCCCTCAGAAATTGAGAAGCCTTCCTGCACCACTTGTCGTCTGACAGTTGCTGAATGGAAGCCAGCAAGGCGCATCTGCCTACCACAGGGAGCCAGGGTGGCAGTTCAGGAGATTTCACTCTGCAAGGCAGTGCTGAGCTAATACCCTGCTGTGTCTGTATGAAGAAAAAGGATATGGGGGTGTGACTCCCTGGCTGCAAGTGCCATCTTTTAGTGAAGTCAAAGATTCTGATGATTTAAATTCTTAAATTCCCCTTTTTTGAACTTTGAAGATAGGCCTAACTAAATTCCAGCATAATTATTTCTGCCTCTCAGCTTTTCCTGCTTTTTAACAGTAGTAATATTCTTACCTCCTATCTTAAAACATGCATAACATTTGCAGTAATAACTCTACTGTTATCTTCTGTTTCAGGTCACCCATTTCTCAGGAGAGGCTCCACATAGCTTTACCTTGTAGTAAGGTTGGGATGTCAAACTTTCTCTGTTGAGACAACGGTGCAGTAATGAAACTGGAAATGAAAAAGTGCTACGATACAGCAATGGGATGCAAAAGCATGGCTGGTATTGCCACTTCTAGGTTATGTTCAAGAAACCAGTACAAGACTGCTGGTATACAAGTATAAAGACCATCCTGCTCTTCCACTCTAGCAGGCCAGGTACTTTTTGGCTTGCTGAGTTGTTTTTTGGTGTCAGAAGGGCAGCATACTCTAGAAAGGCAAAAATAATAGGCTAACCATTCTACCATTTGGAATGACTCCCTTGTGATTTCCTTCACATCTATGACTGACTTGTTACTGTGTGATTTATTTTTTTTTTTTACCCAAGCAATAGAGGAGGAATTTGTGAGTATATATTTGTGTAAACTGTGTTCACAGTAGTGAAATATTTTCCACATTATTATTCAGTCATGAATTTCATTTTTCTAAAACATGATTTAAAATCCATGGTGCCTAAAGCTTGGTATGTCTTTGGACCCAGCCTTATCCAGCTATGGATAAACTTAATTCTAGGCTGTAAATCAAACATCAGGAGAAGAAAGACCAGATGAGTGTCTGCCCACAGTTCTGATGTGGCACCTAAATAAACACTCCAGGCTTGAGGATAATTAGGACACTTGCAACTCCTATGTAAATAAGACAGGCAGTTGCTGCAGGTCTGGGATAGCAAGCTGCAATGGCCTGGGAGGCAATTCAGCTTCTAAAGGTTGTGTCTCTGCAGAACACATTGTCCCATTTCTTCAGAGTCCTCACAAGACCAGTGTCTAGCCCATCACACTGCAAGTCGTTATGAGAAACGAGCACTTACAAAGCAAAACTTCATATGAAGAGAGAAAAACATTGGGTTGCTGTCCTGGGCTCTCTCCATGAATAAAATCACTTTTGAAGATATTCATACTAGAGAGAAGATAAGGAGGTTTCAGGGTATGGGTATCTTACTATCTTCTGGAGGAACGATTGTTTCTTCATTTGTCTCTGTGACTCTCCCTTCTGGCTTTCTAAGACACATATTAAAGAAAAGAGAAGTGCTCCAGTGCTCAACTGCTGCAATAGCTACTGAGTGTGTGTGTGTATGTTTAACCATAAGATAAGCTATAACAAAACTACAAGATTTAAACAAACAGAAATATTCCTGTAATAAATATAATTTGAAATCTGTAATAGAGTCATTCATTAAGTAAGCCTTAAAAGTTACAGATAGCAATCCAACATGATTTGAGCGTTACCTTAGATTTAAACAAGGGAAATAGCTGAAGCAAAGAAACCCCAGAAATGTGTTTCTCTAGTAGATACATTCGGTCAGTCAAAGGCTATTAGTGTCAAATGTTCTATCAGGTACAGGTTTATTCCTTGTGCTAAAGGTCTGAGTATATATTATAATTGCTCACTTCTAGCCTTGAAAACAGAGGTAAGAGAATCACAGAATGGTTTGAGTTGGAAGGAACCCTGAAGAACAACCCCCCTGCACATGAAGACAACTATAAGATCTCCCCAGGGCCTTCTCTTCTCTAGTCTAAATAACCCTAACTCCCTCAGCCTGTTTTTATAGGAGAGGTGCTCCAGCCTTCTGATCATCCTCATGGCCCTCCTCTGGACCTGCTCGAACAGGTCCACATATTTCCATTTTATGTTGAGGCCCCCAGCTTAATACTGAAGGTCCGCGAGACATCAAGGAGTGACAAGGGTTAGGGAAGGAAACTGCTCCTCAAGAAAGGACAAACTAGGAGCTATGGGTAACCACAGCATAGGCATTGACCTCACCCCTGCACCCCCCCCCCCCCCAAGCACAGTCCGAGAGGATCTGAACAGTGTCCATTAGCAGCCCCCAGCCAGGTGACATGATGAACTAGCTCCAGGGTCCATCCAGGAAGCCTAGTGAGGAGACGGTGCCAGAGACAAGGCTGTAACATAGGTCCAAGGTCTATACAGGATACAGGACAGAAGATAGCTACAGACAGAGCACAGTTCAGGCAGGCACTCACAGGGCAGGCTAACAGAACAGGGACCAGGACAGGAACAGGGACACTGATCACCTCATGAAGATAGGTTCGGCCGAACTCAGCAAACCGCTCACAGAAGTGGACCCCATGCTGAAAGGAAGCACACCCATGCTGAAAGGAAGCTCATACTGAAAGTCGCTGGAAGAAAGCACACCCGAGCTGGAAGGGAAGCTCATACTGAAAGTCGCTGAAGGGAAGCGCACCCAAGCTGAAAGGAAGCTCAAGCTGAGAGAAGCTGACCCACGCACACAGCTGCCCCTCACTGGCTGAAGGTAAGCAGTTGCGCACCATGGGGAATTATATGTCCTTAGAAACAAAGACTGTCCTGGTAACCTTCCAGCTTATTCCCTTTATTACGAATCAGACAGTTTATGATCCTGAAACTTGGGACCAAATTGAGGTCAAGCTTTGGGACTCTACTACTAAAAATGACAAGGTTGCAGCTGGATTGCTCAGCGCCTGGCGAGCGATCTCTGAGGCGTTAACGAGCCATGTGGAACCACAATCAGAAACATCTGGTTTGACAGATAGTGAGGGAGCTGCGGGCTCATCCACCTATCCGAAGGTACTGGCATCGCAGGCCTTTGCTGTTATGCCCCCTGGTGACCTGGACGTTCCTTTTGATCCAGGCCCTAAAGGTCCTGAAAAGGAGCCGGATCTGTTTCCCTTCGATCCGGGAGGAATAGGATACATAAGGCCCGAAGGCTGAGTTGCTTAATAACTTAAAGTGAGACATATTGTTCCCACAACTAGCCCTGGAACTCTCCGGTGCTTGTAATCAAGAAAAGGAATGGAAAGTGGAGACTATTACATGATCTGAGAAAAATTAATGAAGTCATGGAAGATACGGGAGCACTTCAACTGGGATTACCATCTCCAGCTATGCTCCCCCAGTCATGGATACTAACAGTAATAGACTTAAAGGACTGTTTTTTATGTTACACATTTGCCAGAATTCAGAAAAATTTGCTATGTTTATGTTTCAATTGATACCTTTTCTGCCTGTATTTTTACATCTGTCCATGCAGGAGAAAAAGCAAAAGATGTGTATAAACATTTTCTGTCAGTTTTCACAACATTGGGAGTGCCAAAAATGATTCAAACAGATAATGGGCCAGGATATGTGGCCCATGCAACCCACTTTTTTTCTACAGTGGGGCATCCAACATCTGACGGGTATGCCCCATTCTCTCAAAGGTCAAGCAATTATTGAATGTGTGGGAACAAAAATGTTGTTTTTGCACCAGAATTGGTAACACAAGCACAGGAAGTACTAGACATGCTGCTTCTTGGGAATGCCCAATGTATGGGTGGCAGGAGGGGTAAGAAAGACAAGTACTAAATTGATATTCAACAGAAAAGCATTTACTGGGTGTATGTGACCGTGTAAGAAACAGTTTTTTTCTAGAGATGTTACATTGTTTAGAGGAAAGGAATGTGGTATTGAGATATGCTTGCAGTGATAAGAAAGCTTACCAGACAACCTTGTAAAATGCAGACAACCAGACTCCTTAGTGCAAATCAGGTGAAATTCACAGTATCAAGTCAAGCCAGATAAGGGAAGAAATATTACCACCTCAAAGAGTAAAAAAGGCAAAAGAAATTTGAAAAATAACAGGCTGGCAACTGAAAGCCATGTATTGTCTGTGAAGCATCGGATAGGTTGTGAACCTGGACTACCAAGTCAATGGGGAAAAGGGGAGGGTCCCAGTCGCTGAGAAATAAAGTATATAAACTGTACTATGTGACTAGTAGGTGCGCTCCTGCTTGTGGGATGCCCGCCATTGCAATCGCGAATAAGAGGGCCCAGGACTGAGGGCCCAAGACTGATTAAAAAGGCAGGATCCATGAAGTACTGGGGAAGGGAAGAAGGTAGGCACTCCGGGTTCGAGAATTGATCCGGTAACTCTGTGCACAGACCAAGGTAAGAAATACTAAGTATTGCCTTGGGGGTCGGGTGAGACTCTGTGTGACGTGTGATTGAGATGTACTTTTGTACGAAGTGAGTGTGGACTCCTGATCCGTGGTTCCGTAGCTCCGCGAGGGGCACGGCCGGAGATGGATGAAGTGTGAGATAAGAAAGAGAAAGGAAGAGTCTCAGGAAATTTGGTGTACGGTACCCCTTGCATGGTGAAGTGCTTGGCAGTACACCAGCGAATCTGGTAAACCCATAGGTGTGTGGTACCTCTTGCACGGGAAAGTGCTTGGCAGTACACCCCCATTTTCCAGAATTGGAACGTTAGTATGTGGTACTGAGACAGGGAACAAGATAAAGGATGGTGATTCCTAGGTCTTAGCTAGCACAACTGTATGTTAACGACCCAAAGATAAGGGAATAAAAGACTGTATGTATAGATAATGGAACCAGCAAGAACTGGCTTGACTGCTGAAGTCTGCTTATCTGAAGATAAGCAGCGAGGAAGACTTCTGGACTTCAACAAAAGACCACCAGAGTATGACAGACGACCGACCACCCAAGAACTCCAGTACGCACAACCTACGTTAATGATTCTTCGGAGGCTTGATGAATATACGAGAGACTTACGGCAAATGAAATAGATATGTATTTGTCCCACTAATATAAGCACACTGCCAGTAGCCGTTGGTGCGCGTTTGGTGGAGCTATCCCCCTTGCAAACGGCGTGTGTGTGCAGCACTGAATAAACATACCTGCTTTATAACCATTCCAAGGTTATAGAGTCTGATTTCCGCAAGTCAGTACACTGCAGAAGGTAAGTTTCTGTAGCAGCACCCTGACAAGCGCTGGGAAAAATGGGAAAATAGGGGTTCCACGGGACAGGGAGATATCCCTGGGGGAGTGCCTACCGACAGTCCTTCTGGAAGAATGATAAGAAATTGGAAAAAGAATCCCAAAATTAGAGGAAATGATAAAAGAAGAAAATGGTTAAATATTGTGTATCAGTCTGAACAAAAGAACCAATTAAGGAAACATCAGTATTTTGGCCAAAATACAGGTCTGATGAAAATTCAGGCTTTAAATTTATATGTAAGCAATAAGATTGATTCCTTTTTCGGAGAAGGAGCCAAGTTATGCTCCCTATAATCCTAATATTGCACCGGTGGCAGCAGCAGTCGCTCCAGGAAGGGAGACAGGGACTGCAATTAACGCTGTCCCTAGAGGAGCACACTCTAGGCTCTGGTAAGAATTAGAACAAGGTATAAGAGATACTGAGAATTTTGCCTTCCCTGTTACTAACAGTACTAACACTAACTGTGTATCCTCTTAGGTGAACTCCCCCCCCCCCCCCCCCCCATACCAGCAGAGAGGTTAGGAGTTTTAAGAAGGAGATGAAGCCTTTAATTGAGGACCCCATCAGGCTAGCTGAACAATTAGACCAGTTCCTAGGGCCTAACTTATACTCTTGGGGGGAAATGATGTCTATACTAAGTATGTTGTTTACAGGGGAAGAAAGGGGAGTGATCAGGAGGAGAGCTGCTATACAAGAATGGGAAAGAGCTCATCCTCCGGGACCAGGGGTAGTACTGGCAGAGCAGAAATACCCACTTGCCGATCCTGGCTGGAGTGGTGATAGTGTGCAGCACAGGGGTCATGTGGGAGACTTGGGGTCGGGGTGGGGGAGTGCTCGGGGGTGAGTCCCGGGGGCTCTTGAAAGTTCATTTTGTGGTTGAAGCCTGGTCAGATACACGGAGGGGAGGGGGGGCGCTCCAGAGGTTGGGAGGATGTAGTGAATAGTCACTGATGGCCCTCCTCCGGGAGGCCCTGAAGGTGTATGTCAGGAGGGGAGATGAGAAGGAAAAGCAGAGAGCGAAACTAATGGTCTTCAGAGGGGACCAGGTAGTGAGGTAGAGGGTTGGAGAAAGAGGAAGACAATCTTCAGGGGGAGTCAGGGCCAGGATGGAAAGGAGAGGAAGAGAGATGAAGGAATGGCAGGCAAGGAAAGCTACCTGTGTTGCAGCCTGAATCCTACCAGGGGCAGGCTTTGATAAGGTGTTTTAAATGTGGCCAGGCTGGCCACTTCAAATATGAATATCCGGAGTGGAAGAAGGAGGAGAGCGAGCTGTTATAAATTCAGAATAGGGGAGTCGGGGCTTCTCAGAAAGCTACTCTCACTGACAGCCCCTGATAAGTGAAAAAGGGCTCAAGGGTTGAGATAAGGACATGGGGATCACTCTACAATTATCGTCATGGGCAAAACAGACTTAGAATAGGAAGATTAATGAAATTTATTACCTATTGCTGACAGGCTGGAGCGGTGAGAAACTAAGAAACAAGCTGGGGGCACCTTCCCCCATCCACTCTCTTCCACATCTTCCCCACCCTGAGTGGTGCAGGGGGGTCAGGAGTGGGGGCTGCAGTCGGTCCATGGTGCATTGTTTCTACCGCTCCTTCACAGTCGCTCTCTCCCCTGCTCTGGTGTGAGGTCCCTCCCATGGGGTGCTGACCTGCCTGGGCTGGTCCTGTGTGGGTTTCTCCATGGGCAGAGGCTCTTTGGGAGCTGCTCCAGGTGTGGGTCTGTGCCGTGGGATCTATTCGTCAGGAGTGGGTTGGTCTGGCTTGGGATCCCCTGGGGACCCCTCCCCTATCACCTGCTCCTGCATGGACTCCGCTGCAGTACACCATGGGCTGCGGGGGGGTGGGGTTCGGGGTACAGCCTGCTCCACCAGGGGCCTTTCCACAGGCCACAGGGAGGCTTCAGCTCCGGCACCTGGAGCACATCCTCCCACGAGGGGAGGATGTCATCGAGAAAGAAAGTATATAAACTGTACTATGTGACTAGTAAGTGCGCTCCTGCTTGCGGGACGCCCGCATTGCAATCGCGAATAAAAATGCTACTTCACTGAGATCCTTGCCTGAGCCTATGTTATTGGCAACAGAGTGTTTCTCACAAACGGGCCCGTGGTATCCTAAAAGCTATGCTTCAAAAACAAAAAAGGAGGAGTATGGGTATGGCCCCCCCCAGGAAAGGATAGCTAAAGCATGCTATGTTCTTAATTTTTTGAATCAATGGACAGAGGAAGGTCCTCCAATTCACAAACATTGTAATCACTATACTTTATTGGGAAGGGCCCTACTCTCTGATAACTTGGGGCCGAGGTTACACTTGTGTTTCAACAGGAGCCAGTCCAAGATGGGTGTCAGCACCAAGATGGGTCCGGTCGTCCATCTCATCTTCTGCCTTAACATGATCACAGCACTCTCCTCAGCGATTTGGACTCCAGCTCAACCAAAATGCAACATGTGGGAGGGTCCCACTGGCACATGCAGGACCCACAAACAAGGATTCCAGGAGCTGGAGGGGTAGCCAGAGCCCCCCATCTGGGCAGCACTCAGTGCCTGCCTCTCCCAGGGATGTGGTTACAAAGTCTGTTAATTTTTCTCTGTGTTTTAATTTGTGCTAATCGTGTTTTCTTTGTTTGTGTTAATCATGCTTTCTTTGTTAATAAAGAACGGGGAGATGTGGGAGTGTGGCCATGGGGGTCGACAAGTTCCATGGTTGGTTATAACATCGGACTCTAACGATGAGGCCATGAGGAATGTAAAGAGTTTAGAAGGAACAAAGAAGGGTGAATCAGGAGACGCTGTCTCAAACTACTTGTTCTCCAGCCCTTAAAACATGGAAGTTGCTAAGTGTTTGCTGTTGCTGGGCAAAGTTGTTAACCAATGAATAGTTAGTGGAAAAGTACTGCTGTAGAGCTAATGGTATAAGAAGGGAGTCCGTCCTCAGTAAAGAGTTGAGGTTGAAGTTATGTCCTCAATAAAGGATGTTGAAGTTATTGCCTCAATAAAATAGTAGAAGTTATTGATCCTTAAAGAACCCGGGTATCTGTGTGGTCAATTACGCCACAGAAGATGGGTTTATCATATATATAAGCTTTTTTCCTCTCCTTCCCTAACTGTACTGATACACATAGAAGTCTGGGAACAGGCTTTGACTGTGAAAAAATGATGCAAAAACGGTTTTGAGTGCTTCTGCCTTTCCTGTATTATCTGTTTCTAGGTTGTCTACTGCATCCATCAGTGGAACCATGTTCTTTGAATCCCCTTTTGCAAGCAGCAAGTGTTCTTGTTACCTTTAATGCTCACTTCTAGCTTTAGCTCAAGCTGGGTTGTAGCTTTCTGAGTCTGTAAGTACCTAAGTAATGCTTTTATAAGTTTTCTTTTGTTGGAGCATAAAAGGATTGTTGCAAAATTCTTTGTCTTCCTCCACAATGGGATGGTGTGCTCCTGAGTTCTCATACCTTATTTTTATAAATCAGCTAGATCTCCTGAACATCTTTCTGCTTCTTGGCTGATTCCCAGGGATTCTACCTTGACATTCCCTGAATGAGCCCAAAACCACTTTCCTGAAGTGGAGCATCCAAACTGCCACTCATCTTCCCAGCCTTTTTCCAGTTCCTTCCACCAGAGGGAACAACGGGCAGCTGAGAACAGTCCTGCCTTGAATCACCACACCATATTTAATTAAAGTCCTTAGCAGATCACAGCACTGGCTTTAGGACAAAAAATAAATAAAATATAATACAATACAATACAATACAATAAAATTAGTTAAGTTACCCAGTTTGGAATTTGATGGTCTTGTTCTCATTAAAAGTGGTATAGAGATCCTTAAAGCTGCAGATGGGCAGTGCTAGAACTGGTTTGTCAGTGGGGAAGAAGGGGAAAACCCCAGTGATTTCTTCTCTGAGGAGAAAGGAATGAGAAATGTAATGGTTCATTAATGCTCAGAGTGCCCATATGGAGTTTGTAAGAGGAAAGGCCACTTTTAATTGTCAAATTATTGTCCACTATATCTGAGTATAGTGGTAAAATATGCTATTTGTCATGTAGCCATGGGGCTGCACTTAGGGATAGTAGTCCAGCAGCTTCCAGCAGCTTTCCTCATTCACACGGTAATCAACCCTGCTCTGCTGTAGGTAGGACAGAGGTACCAGAAAATAGTCTAGACCTGGGGAGACTGTACTTTTTCTGACTCTGATGTGCTGTGTGACCTCTGTGAATGTATCCTAATCTTCCTTTTTGTCTCGACTGCTAAGGTTTGGGTCAAGGATTGCTGGTTGCTACAGAAAGTAGTACAGTTGGTCTTTGATGTTGGGTAAGCGGTCATTGATACCACATTGTTACAGCAGGGGCAAAATCGTTTCATGAGTGAAATCACCATGATGGACCCAAATAAAACAATGCTGTATGGTGCATGCTTTTTGACCAGCTATTAGGCAGACAGAAATTTTGGTTCTTGCTTCCTTCTTTCCTTCCTTCCCCCACAGGTCCCCCATATGATCCTCCCTCCTGTCACAAATGGGCTGAATCCATCTTATTATTCCAAAAGGTTTACTAGGCAGAACACACAAGGCACTAGGGGAAATGCTGTCATTAGAAAACCATTGCTATTAGTCCTACTGGCACAAAAAAGTCTATTGATGGAGCAGGAAAGCAGCAGCTGGGACCATGCTTGGATGCATGGAGCCAGGTGTCCCTCCTCCTCCCGAGATGAAGAAAGGCAATAGGATATCTTAGTCAGGCTGCAGTGACTGCAGCCCAGATAAGAGCTATTAGCAAGCTGCTCTTCTCTCTGCTGTGATACAAGCACAAAAACAAGTCTGTTGCTAGCTGCAGAGAGAAAGGGTTGATCCTTAAAAACAAAAAGCTCAGTGACTGTGGGGAAGGGGGCCTGCATCTTTAAGGCCAGGTATGGAGGAAGCTACAGCTCATTACTTTATTTTATATAGCCATTATTATTTTCTGGGTTGTTTAACAACGTGCAGATGTTTGAAGGGACTGTTCAGCCTTCAGGAAAGAAAATGTATTTATTTTTTTCTCTGGTGACTGCAAGGTTTTCAGGAAAGGATAAGTGTCCTCTTGTGTGTGGACAGCATTCAGCACATGATAAATATTACTTGAATATAAATGATTTGTATGAAAACTGGTAGCAGCCTGACTTGGTTAATAGCACTGTTCTTACTAAAAAATTCTAGACACTCTTGATCCAAAGAAGTGAATTTTAAATATTTAGTAGTGAATGTTTGAACTTTATTTCTTTATTAACCTCAGCTGGATTGAGCCATACTTCTATGAGACATGAGGATAAATTACTTTAACCTTAAAAGCAATGCTTAGTTAAAACCTAGTGGATTTTTTTTATTTTTTTTTTAATCTAAAGAATCCATTATAAAGCTAATATCAGGCAGCTTTCAGAAAAAAGTCTCAACACTTTCAGCATCTGTATGCAGAGAGTAGAACTTGTTGCACACCTCTTTTGTTACCACCTCATAAAAAACCAAAACAAATATCCACCAAAATAGTACAACCCACTGAGTAACAGTGACACTTGGAAATCCTAGGAGCTATCAAAGTTATGAAGAAATTTAAAATAGAATATTCTAATTACACATAGACATCCAAATTTCTGTTTAAAATAACTTGAAAGTCACTTTGAAATTTGAATAATTCTCACCATGACTATCAAGAGGTTTGAGACGTCAGCACAAAATTGACTTTCACCTGATACGCTACTAATTAAGTCAATTAGAAAGTCATCTCCTAATAATTAATTAGGACCATAATTCCTATTTTCAATTAGTTGGGCACTGCAGACTGTAAATTACTTCCGGAAGTGTGACATCGTGTCTTCAACTCTTTTGAATGTAAACACCCTGCATCATTTCTCAAAAAAAAAATCTTAACCACCAGAGCATGTATCCCTCTGCACCCTGAAGATGAAACGTAACCAAAGTTGTACCAAAAAAAAAGGCGAAGCAACATGGTACAGCACCTTTGGGCATAGAATGGAATTGGGACAAATGAAAATCAGAGATTCTGTGTTGTGTCAAAGTCTGTTGTTTGATGTTCTTCTGTCCTCCCAACTTGGGATGGATAGCTGAGTACAATTTTTCATTGAATGAAATATTTTTGGTCAAAGCAAAAGTATTATATTGAACCACATTTCTGCACTGCTGTGCATTGCCCCATATATAGCCACCATAAAGACCCTAGCCTGGCCCAGCCAGAGGGGAAGTGTCCGCCTTTGGGGTGAGGCTGTTCTCTGGGGAACCAAAACCAAGGGTGCCAAATGAGACCCAAACTACAGTTCCTGTGAAGTGAGGCGACGCCAGGCAAGGCAGCTAAACCTCAGCATAACTGAAAACATGAGTTTGAACGTGTGTTCAAAGACGTAAAGCACAACACTTTGGTTTTGGGGGAGAAGAAAGCTTCATTTCAATCCCATATCCCCCTCTGAGGATTTTTTCAGGTATTCAGCAAAACTAGAATAATGTCAATGGGAAACCCCTTATCAACTTTTATGAGGAGTGAGGTGCTACAAGTGCTCTGTATCTGTATCGAGGTAAATAATGTCATTAAGTAATCCTCAAGAAGAGCATTAGATCCAGTTCTAAAGAGCAGTAAAACGTTATAATGCTCTGCAGAGGCTTCCTTTTCCCCTCTTTCGCAACCAGGGGCTCCAAATGTTGCAGCTGATGTAGTCTGCTCTCTCCTTGCTCTCACATGCACCTTGGCGTTTCCAGCTGATGAAAGTAGAGAGGACAACACTGTTGTTGGGAGGGACTGTGTCTCAGACCCACTTACATTTTCAGGAGGCCCTGCTGTTTTCTGTGGGGCTCTGCACAAGCCCAGTGATCCACCCAATTAAGTTCATTTACACAATTAAGGCCCTCGTGGTAGCATGAAGTTTGGGAGATTTACAGCACTACAGAAGTGCTAAGTCTTATGATTAATGGACTAACAAATGCCAGAGAAGTAGAAAGATTGGAAACCCAGCATCTCTGTCTCAGAGGAAAAGACCCTTATGCACACAGATGGTTGGTTTTAAATTAAATGGAAAAAGCAGCTTTTATTGTTAATGTTAAAAAAAAGGTAGTAAGTCCCAAAGGGTTGCACGAAATGGATATCCCAAAATTCAGAAACCATACTTCTTCCTCAGGAAGCCAGGATTTTATTCCACATATTCCTTTGGGAATTATTATCCTAATTTGACACAAAGCGATAAATTCTTAATCTTTTAATTACTGAGGCTTATAGAACTGCCATCTGTGTTATCCTCCTCGTCTTTTTCTACCCTCTGGTAACTGTGCAAAGCAGGGCAGCTCAGATCATTTTGCAGTATTTTCTATTCTGATCCAGTGTTTTTCCCTGACTGGAAATTTTGCTAAAATATCACTCCTTGATAGAAATCCTTATCAAATAATTTATTCCATTTGACCTGTGAGTATAACTAAGTAACACGGGCTGTAATTACAAGTGTGCCAGACTCTGATCCCCTTGATTCATATGGTTTCATTCTGCTTGTGGTTTTCAGTCCCATACTTTCCCTCCAAAACATTTTCCCTTCACAGCTATTAACTACAGTGAGTGAAGTGTATAAGAAGACTGTACATATTTCCTATATGAAGCACATGACAGTTTTCCATTCTAGAAAGGGAAAAGACCCCTGTGACATAAGGATATGTTCATTCTACTTCAAATGCCAGTAGTAAACAGGAGAAATTAAGACTTTAGGTCAGAGCGCTGGCATGGTGCAGTGTACACATCCCCTGAAAACTGCCAGAACCACACAACTGCTGAGAGAAGACATTCCCCATTTGGTGAGGGGCCTGTATGCCACTAGATTTCCATGCAGCCAAAGGGGTTTTGCAGCCATGCAGCTGACTCCAAAGGCTATCGGCCTAATGGTGAAAATACTTTCCAGAAACAGATGTATATGATTTTTTAGTCTCTGTTTCACATTTCATATTTCATAGTCTCATATTTCATTATCAATCCAGAAACTCAAATTATTTTTTTCTTATAGAAAATAAGGATTAAGAAAACTTTCCTTAGAGGGGCTTTTGGCCCTGTGGTTCTTGCGCAAACTCTTCTTACTGCCTTACAGAAAAGGCCAGAAGAAAGGGGGTTGACACTCAAACCCTGCTATGACGTGTGGAAAATGGACTCCACAATCAGTAAGATTGTAAAGTAGGTATGTTTATTCAGCACTGGGCAGCACAGGGGGTAGTCCCACCAAAGTCATGCATACCCCAAAGCAGCAACTTGCCTTGGTTATATGCAGTAAAGAGTTACGTATGCATGAAGTTTCCCAATGTGCCTATATATATGCATGACCTATCCCTGCTTCATATTAAAATTAGTTCCAAGAAGTCATTTCCATAAACTCCTCCCATCTGCACTTGCGCAGTGTCTCCTGGTGGTGGTCACCAGGGGTCATGGGGATGAAGGCTGATAACTCTTCTTCATCACCAGTAGTTGACCTCCTGTCTTTGTGCAGACTCAGCTGTTCCTTGACTCTTGTCCAAACCACAGGGTCGGCCTCAGATGGTTCTTGAGACAGGTTCCCTGTTTTTATCAGGAACCATCCTTTGTGAGGGGCCCCAAGACTTCTTGTTTCAGTTAATTTGCACAGTAGTAAGCAAAGACATTAAGCAACATTTATTTTTAATACAATAATCTAGGTATTCATAAGTCAGCATCCTGTCTACTAAGATTCTATTAACTCCCTCTCTCAGCTATGCTCTGCTGACTCCCAGGCTCTGGACGACATCGTTGTCACTTAGGGCAGGTCGCAGCCTACACCAGCCTAAAACAAGCTGGTTTAAGGACAGGATAGTGGGAGCCTGGGAAAAGAGCCTTTGCCTTATAACACCTGAACTGCACTAAGCTGCCGGTCACGAGCTGGACCAAAAGTTAATGTAAATAACAAGCAAAATAAAATCATGTGGGTTTTCCCGACCTGGTGTAGCAAAATAAATAATGTCCAGCATTGCATTTCTATTGGCAGCCTCATGGCATAGCTTGAAGATATAGAAAGTGCGTGGGAGCCATCAGAGCAGGCTGCTTCATAGGGGAAGGGAGATGGGAATTGAGGGCAACGATGAGCAGCCCAGGATGTGTCCCAATGGGCACAGGCAGCCCCACGGTACCTGAGCAAGGTGAGAAGAAGTAGGCACAGTACCTGAGCAAGATGAGCAGAAGCAGGACCAAGAAATCCCTCGGTGTCCTGCCTGGTGTCACCCACCCGCCCAGGTCAGGGCGGGTCAGAAGCACCAGCGCCAAGCCTCAGGGGGGAGCGGGAGGATGTCGGTGGGTTAGAGGAGGAGGACGGAACTGCCACCTGGTCCTCAAACCTCCCCCTGACCCCACGGCTGGCTGCAGCACATAGCACGGTCCGGAGACAGAAGGCTGCAGCGGGGCGGCCGCCACCGGGGGTCGCTGCCCGCCGCCTCTTCCCTTTTCCCCGCCGGTCCGGGGCGTCCCTCCCCGCTCCCCTCCGGTAGGCAGCAGCTTCGGCACCCTTCCCGGAGGGAGTATTTCCCCACCCGCCGCCGGGATGATCTCCACTCCATGCCCCAGGGCTGATCGTCCCAGATGCTGGAAGGCTCCCGCCCCTCTGCATGCAGGGCCAGCACCTAGCTGGGCATGTGAGCAGTCAGAGCCTGGGGTCTGCTTGGCAGTGCCCTTGGATTATCAACAAGGGAATTTGAGGGAATTTGTTAACCAGGGATGCATTAGGCACTGCTTGCCGACCTCAAAACAGTCCCTGCTGTGTGGGTATAGAGGGCCCCCGGTGCTGCCAAAAGCTCCTGTAGTTCATGAACCTTTTCTGAAGTTTGGCTAAGCATGGGTTAGATTGGTGCCTTACATAATGGGTCTTTTATTTTCTCTCCTACCCTTCTTTGGTGGAAGGTGCCGTTTCCTAGACTTTATTCAGAAAAAGCTCCTTTAGGTAGAACAAGACTTCCCATCTCTCAAAACATTTTTTCCTCTTTATTTTCCCTCCTGAAAAAAACTAGCTTCTGTCACCAGAGATCGCAAGCTCCTTCTAGTTTTTGAGGGGCTTCTTATACTTTTGGTCCAGCTTGTAGAGTAAAAATCAATCACCACAGGCACTCTGGAAGGCAGCAGGAGCAATGGTTTTATTTTTAAATGTCCTTTTGCAGACTGGAAATCAAAAGTTGAGATATCAAGGATTTTAGGCTGGAAAGTAAGCTGAAACAAAACTGAAAGTAGCTTATAACCAACTTAAATTCCTAAGGTGTGACAAGAAAAACAAACAAACAAATGAAAAGAAATTAAAGCAGATTATCCCCTTTAGAGAACTGCATAAGTCAACGTAAAGTGCTTGGCTGGGTATCCAAAGGTAAATGAAACATTTAAAAAGGGGGCAGAAGACACAAGATAGAAGGCAACATAAAAGGTAAGAATCCAAATAATAATAATAATAATAATAATAATAATAATAATACAAGATCCATAATACAAGCAAGACAGAGAACCTAGTTTGAGTCATAAATTAAGAAATAACATGAAGGGACTGAGAACTGAAAGAAAAACGAAATGTGAACTGCCTGTAAAACAGGGAATTATACTGCCATTATTCACAATGTTTGCACTTCTCTCCTCTTTCAGGAAAGTCTATTAAAATAAAAATATTTTTTCCTGGTAGAAAAAGCAGTGGCAGTAAAACAGAGAAGTACAATGAAGTAATTAAAACACATTAAAACGGCTTTGCATTGCATCTATGAGAGTTTCCCTTTTACATTTATCTTGCCTCCTCTGTGACTGCTTTCAGTTCCGTTTGTTTGGAAAAGATACTGCAAGAGTGAAAAGAGGAGCCCTGGTCAGACAGAACCTTTCCATACACCCACATCTGCTCAGGCTGGCTGTAACATGCTTAGAAACACCTCTCTTCCTAATATTGCTCCATAATGGACAAAGTCAGGTCCCTCCATACAGAGACTTAAGAAATCCAGAGCTCCAGCCATGGCAGAAAATGAGCTACTGCTTTTCCTGTGTGCAGCCAGGACCACCAATTTAATAACATGGGCTACCCCACTCTCTCCTAAATACCACCAGGGATTTAAAAGAGTCCAGGTATTTTGATTCCACAACAGTTTGAAAGTATGACCAGGATGGCTACTTGTTCAGGGTATAGGGACACTCAGGGATTGAGGTGAAAAACTGCAGATACTGATGGGAGCAATGGGCTGGGTGAGTAGCTATATTTCAGACAAGGTCATGGCTCCATGGGCAGCAATGCTGCCTCAACACCACAAAGTCTGGCTTTGCCAGTATATTTCAGAAGTTACCCTTCAATATACATCCAGCTCTGGTTGCAGGGTCAACAAAATTGCCAAGTGGAGAAATGGTCATTTTTTTTTCTGTCTCTCATGGTGTACCACAGAGCTACAATTTCTATAGGAACAGAATATATAAAATGGAGCCAAGTCAACACTATTTTTTTTTTCTGTCTTCTCACTTTACCTGGTGTTATAAAATTCAAAATAGCTCCTTAAAAGGGTTTTTGGTTTAGTTCTTTTCCTTGCTTCCAGCAGGCTGCCCATTCCTTTTCTGGGCCTCAGATACTGCTGTTTTTACCCTTCTCTTAGTATTGAAGAAAGCATATTGTGCATTGGGGTACGATATGTTTAAAAAGAAAATGAAAACTGACCTTTTTCAGTGCACAGGATGACAGATTGTTAATAATCCATAACACACAGGCTTTACATCTGCTGTTACTGCTCAGAGGTCAGTTGGCCCTGGTAAAGAAGGAAGGAAATGGAAAGCTTCAGCGAACATGAACAAAAATCTTCTATAAGCCTGTAAAGTCAAAGTGAACTCCAAGTCACTACGCCCCGGAAATGCAAAATTTGGCTGTTTATATTGCTGTTTCAATGAGCAAATTCTTCACTTTGCAGGAAAGTCAGCAGACAGGCGTGTTCCTTACAACACTCGGAGACTAAGGCACATCCATGAAGAGACATCTTCTGTATCAGGAACCAGTCTGTACCCACTGAAACTCTCTCCTCCACAGGTAAATCACAGAATTAAGAATGGCTGAGGTGGGAAGGGCCCTCTGGAGGCCATCTGGCCCAGCCCCTGCTCCAGCAGGGCCACCCAGAGCAGGCTGCCCAGGGCCATGTCCTGGTGGCTTCTGAAGATCTCCAAGGAGGAGACTCCACAACCTCTCTGGGCAACCTGTGCCAGTGCTCTGTCACCCACACAGCACAGAAGGGCTCCTGATGTTCAGAGGAAACCTCCTGTTTTCCAGTTTGTGCTCACTGCCTCTTGTCCCCTGGCACTGGGCACTACTGAAATGAGACTGGATTCAAGAGTTCACCCTCTCGGGCTGTGGGATGAGGCTCTTTCCCATTCATCCAATCCCTCCTAGCTTGCAGCTTCATCTACAAGCTTATTTTGAAAATGGAATATCACTGGCATGGTGAAAATCCCTCTTAAAATGGACTTGTAGATTAATTTGTAGTAATTTGTACAGGTAACTAAATCACCATGTTGGACCATAGTAGTTACAATAGCTACAGAAGCAAAGTCCATGAGGGTCAGTACAGCGTCACTTGTTGCAATAACCTTAACTATCTTATCTAATTAATGTTTAATGTGATTCCGGGAAAAAAAAATAGTCAACAGCATATGAAAAAACATAGAATAGTAGATGGCTATTTATAGAAGAAGAGGTACAACTGATTTCAAAACACTTTAAAAACCTTCTTCTGGATCAAAATGATTATTTGGTTCAACCCGTACCATGACAAAAAAAAAAAAAAAAAGAGGGTTTTGAAGGAAAAAAAAAAAAGATAGTATTCATTCACAAGCCCAAAGCAGCTATAGACTTTGTCCCTTGCCTAGCATGCTGCTCAGCACCACTCACAAGTGCAGGGGGCAGGCCCCACCCTTCCTGCCTCCTATACGTAAGCTGACGTGTTTGAACTCTGTTCACATAAGGAAGTGTACTGGCACATTTTTAATGAAAGTGCAGTGCCATTCTTAGGGAAAGCTTATGTATGTATGTTTTGATGAAAGGCTTAAAATAGTCAATAGAGTAAGTTAAATTCTTTATTTTATTTACTTATTTATTTCCCCTAAAGGGAACTGCTGTGCTTACAAGGCTGGTTCTAACAACAAAAAAAAAAAGAGTAACCACTGGAAGAAAAGGAGAAAGAAGTCAGATCATCAGGCACGCAGTGTTGCTGGTGCAATAGACCTGGAAGGTAATAAACACCCTTTTCTTCTCTGAACTTAGTTTCTCTTCTGTAATGCTTGATTGTCCATAATCCAGCACAAGGCTCTTATTTGTATATAGATTAAACTGCTATATTTATCATGGCTAATTCAGAATGATGTTCTTTCAGGTTTAGCTGTGATGTCAAAAAGTAAGGGAAGGTACTGCCCTAGGACTTTTGGAGCTGCCATACAAGCCTTGCCGCTGTTGCCGGTGTGCTTTTGAAAAGAAAGTTTGACAGACCTAGCCAATGACAGCAAGGTTCTTTTTTTTGCCAACCACACTACATTTAGCTGTGGACAACTGAATTTAAAATTTAGGAGTATCCCAGTGAATTTGTGTAGCTAGGTAGTGCATCATTTCTCTTCTAGAGGCTAAGCGCTGGGCAGCCTTTCATCCCTGAATGAGGGAAATACCTCTGGACAGCCACAGAGCAGCAGATAACTTCTCTTTTGAAAGACATCTATCAGCATAGACCTTTCTATACAGCATGCATTGTGTCTATTGCACAACAGTGCTCATGAAAAATCTGTTGTCACTAGGGACGTTTATTGTGTCATGCTAGTATAACACTATGTTTACTAATTCTGTGGTGTCCTGTTCAGTTAAGATTTAATAAGGAGCAGATAATCCTGCAGCTTGCAAGTCATTGCTTTCCATCCTAGATGTGACTGTGTTGCAGTACCATGAGGAGAGATCCTTTCCTGCGGTCTCGTGTAAAACCAACTTTCCACAGCCTTTGTACAGTTTAAAACAGCACAGCCTCTCCTGGACAGACAATACCAATCTGATAAGGGTTTTGTGAGAATTAGTGAGTCAATACACATGACATACTGTTTCAGTGGAGTGTGCTGCTCACATACGAGTGAACTGCGGAGACCCACGATAGTTCTGCTTTTCTCTGCAAGAACTGCCTGTAATTTCAGGTCATCCACACAGAGAAAGGATCTAGCCTGAACTGCTGTTAGAGGAGTCTTGGCCGTTGCTTCCCCTTGCATGGAAGCCTCCAGTGCCAAGTTCCCCAGTCTGCCCCTCTATATGTGAGAGCAGAGCTGAAGGGAAGGACCCACACCTGGGATGAGTCACTGAGGTAAATGGTGGTGGTTTTTAATGGCAAAGTCTTTCTCCAGCATTGCCTCAGATATAACATGGTTTATTCATAACCAGTGTCCCAGGCAGCAACTGCACTTCTGTCTTTGCTGGCTGGGAGAGAAGCAGCAGATCAGATGTGAACAGCTTAGACTAACAATAATTTGGGGGGATCGGGGGGGACTCTTTCACTTCTCCATTCTGCTTCATCTGTTTAGCCTTTCAGAGCAGGTGCTGCCTCCTCTTCCTGCAGAATCACCTTCAGCTGCCTGTGCTTCTCTGAGGTTTACTGGTGCTGGTGAAAGGACACATGACAGAGAACTGAGTCAAATATCAGGTTCAGCACTGACATTGTTTGACCTTGGCTTGTGTGAGGTCCCTTAGCCTTTTGGAGGAAAATCTCCATGATGCAGTGAGAGGAACCTTCCCACAAAAGAAACAATGGGAGAGCTTGCCTGCAGATGCCATGCTTTGTGGGCATCTGAGAGGGAAGGACAGGACACAGTAGAAGGGTCAGAAGGAGAGCAGGGGCTTGGGAAATATGAGTTGGGCAGCCCCAGGTTTGACCATGGGTGGTCACATGCCAAGAGGACTTGTACAGTTATCCACTGTATTCAGTTTTGGGCCTCTCACTACAAGAGGCCCTGGAGCATGTCCAGAGAAGAGCTACGAAGCTGGTGAAGGGCCTGGAACACAAGTCCTGTGAGGAGAAGCTGAGGGAACTGGGGTTGTTTAGTCTGGAGAAGAGAAGGCTCAGGGGAGACCTTATTGCTCTCTACAGTTACCAGAAAGGAAGGTGTGGGGTGCTGGGGGTCAGCTTCTTCTCACAGGTAACTAGTGATAGGAATAGAGGGAATGGCCTCAAGTTGCACCAGGGGAGGTTCAGGTTGGAAATGAGGAGACATTTCTTCTCAGAAAGAGCAGTCAGACATTGGAACGGGTTGCCCAGGGAGGTGATGGAGTCACCGTCCCTGGGGCTGTTCAAGCAATAGTTGGACGTGGTGCTTAGGGACATGGTTTAGTGGGTGATATTGGTAGTAGGGTGATGGTTGGACCAGATGATCTTGGAGGTCTTTTCCAACCTTAATGATTCTATAATTCTATGATTTGCATCTACACTTGCTGCCTGCTATTAACAATTAACAACAACACAAATAAAGTCAAGAAATAGCATAGCCAAGATCCCACAGTTTTGCACAGTTTTGCCAAATACAGGCCTGTAGCTGGACACCCTCCAAATCAAAAGTTATTTCACCTACTTTTGAACCTTCACGATACACTTCCCCCTCCTTCCCCCCCCCCCACTTTTTTTTCCCCATGTATGCAGACATGAGCCTCAGAGTCTTGTTTTCACATGCCTTCCTAAGAAAGACTGAACAATCACATTGCTAATATGTCTCTTCTTTAGGGTTACTTCTTTGTATCCTGCCAGCTAAGCCTCATATAATGGACTTCTCAAGCTTTTAGATAAATGTCATTGCAGACAGCCCAGGGTGGTGTTATAGTGCTACAAGTTTGGGGGGTATTTGTGTGGCCTCATGGGGTGCACATTTAGCTGTGATGGGTTCTCAGAGAATCCAAAGAGGAAGCCAGGTTTTGTTAGTTGTGCTCCTCACAGAAGTCTGTGTATGTTTTTGCCATTTTTTTTTTATTTTGGCAGATAAATCTTGAACTGGATGGTGGGTTATAGTTTAACATACCCTTATGAGAGTTGGCAGTTCACTTTCAATATGCTGGGAAATCTCATATGGATGTAACATTTAGCAACAGAAAGAAAATGTCTGGAGGAAAATGAAGCAGGAGGGGGTAATACTGCTTCCTCTGAGGCCTGCAAGCTCCAGAAGATAAATAATTTAGACCAGAGTTTTTAAGTAGACAGAATGAGACTATGCTGCTACCCTCTGTCATCTGATCCTCCAAGTTTCTTTTAGTCATCCTAGGAAATAATGTGCAGATTCTGGTTTTAGCAGGACTTCCAAGCACTTGTCAAACCGGATCAATGCTTGCATTATAAAACTTTCTTAATAGAATCTCATTTCTGAGAGAGTTCATGCAAAGTTCATGCTCCTGGTGCAAAAGGCTTGTCTCATCTCTGGCCCATATGAGATAGGATATTAGGAAAATAATGTGGTTATAATGTGAAGAAGTAATTCTAAGGAGAGTCATAAACCTCCAATTAAGATTTCACACTTTAAAATGAATTGAAAAACAGGTTCACTTCTGGCACTCTGCTTTTCAAACACTCACCAGCATTTGGTGTTATCTACTTTTTTTGCTCTCTGTGAATAATGGCATACATGACCAAAACACTGTGACTCCTTGTCCTCTTTTTAGGCTTCCACGGCCTAGCTGGATACACAGGGGTGAAATTTCTTACCAAGGCAGCTGTGCTTAAAAAAGTCGCAGTATGGAAGCTCCCATGTCACATTTTTGCCAAAACAATTCATTTCATTTCTCAGGGATATCCCATCAGAGCAAGGTTTATCTGTACAGCTGCATCTGGTGTGTAAGTGCTTATTTGACATTATGTACCAGGAAGCTGTAATAATACCCCAACTCCTACTATCAGACTGCACTTAGCCTTGTTTAGGACACCAACCTTTGAACTCTTATTTGATTTTTATCTGTACAGCCATCTTCAGTGTTGGTTTGGGTAAAGCAGATCTAAACACATACTGTGTAAGAAATATTCTGGTGTATAGGGCTGTACTGATTATTTTATGCTACCACAAGTTATTCCTTTTGATCTTCAGGAATTAAATTTATATTATTTTATGTAATTAGTTTATAGTTTGTATAGTATTTATATTAGTATTTATTTTTGCTTTTATATTAGTGAAAATGAGTGTATATGAATATTATACAAATTATTTTAGATCCAGTAAAGAGTACCCATGATGGGGAAGGCTATACTGTTTTAAGTAGCTTTGGTGTCTGATCTTAAGGGCTAAGCTAGATCTTTTCAAGGAGAAATTTGAGTTTGAATAAAGTATTCAATAATGAAAAAAAATGAACCTTTAAAATTTTCTCTCTCTTTGTGGATGAACTTCAAAATGAAGCAAATGGCCTGGTTTCTGAGGCAGCCAGGGAAGTGCTTGTTCCAGGGTTCATTGGCCAGCTGAAGAGATCTGCAACAGCCTTGCTTTCAGGTGCCTACACAAGATTTAGGGTGAGATAGAGAGTATATAGGGGAGCCAGATGAAAGAAGAAAGATGTGGCTGGAGAACACTGCCCTGTACTTGTTGCCTGTGTGGCAGAGACGCTGAGAAGTGCAGTGAAGCTTAAAGTGCTGTTTAAGCTACTCTGGTTTGCACTGGAAGATGGGACCAAACAATAAGAGGTCATGGAGAGCTTGCCACCTTCCCTCCCCAGCATCCTGAGGGTAGTATATCCATCCATGCTCCTTTCCTAGGCACAGCAATGAAGAAGCAGCAGCCCTGTGCCTGTCTTCTGTCTTGCATGGTTTCAGTTTTTTTTTTCCTTCTATTTCTAGCTTTCACTTCTTTTTCTCCACGTGTTTTTTTTCTCGTAACAGTCTCTTGCTGATTCTTGCCTATGGGGCTTTCAGTTTCCCTTGCCGGTTCATTAAAGCTCTTTCTGAGCCCTTGAATATCTGGAGGCAGCAACTTGCAAGAGAGAAGGAACTGACACCCTCTCCTTCATCACCGAACTGCCACCAGTGGGTCCAGCAAACAGGAAGGTACTCCTGGCATGACCTTGTGAGCAAGAGGTCTCAGTGCAGGATGGGACCCTACCAGGACAGGGCCACTGCTGAAAGAGCTTCAAAGGCAACATAGTTGCTTGTACTTTGGATATTCTTGGGGTAAATCCTCACCCAGGTACATAGTCAGGGAACAGTGAGATGCTTTGCCACATGAAGTTAAGTATAGATTTTTACACACTGAACAGCTAAACATTACAACACACTGCTAGGGTAAAACTGAGCAAGCTGAGACCCAAGCTTGCGCTAGGAAGAATATTTCAGAGAGGCTATTGCCACATGTTTGAGACAGGGTGTTGGAGGCTTGAGATGGTGGTGAGTCAATGTTTTAACTTGAGCACAACTGGGAGATCACACTTCGGCTCAGTTGTGGACTCAATTAACATAGCAGTTTCCTGAGAGAGAAACAAGCCATCTTTCCTTTTTCTCCCAGCAGATGTGGTGTTTGTTTGGTTGTTTTTTTCTCCATTTCTCTCCATCTCTCGCTGTCACATTATTCCCATTCTTATTTCTTTAGTGTTTTGCTCTAGGCTGTCCTAAAGTGACCGTGGAAGCTAGTGATACTCCTGCACAGTGTCTGGAAAAGTCCATTCTCTTGAGCAAAAAATAGTTTCTAAAATGGAATGCAGACTATGAGCTGCATTAATACATTTAGCAGTTCAAGGTAAGAGGAACCACACTGGATCTATAATGCAACACTCCCAGGTTTCTTCCTCAGCTATTTCTCATTTCCATTTTCCCCTTCCCTTCCCTTCCCTTCCCTTCCCTTCCCTTCCCTTCCCTTCCCTTCCCTTCCCTTCCCTTCCCTTCCCTTCCCTTCCCCCTTCCCCCTTCCCTTCCCTTCCCTTCCCTTCCCTTCCCTTCCCCCTTCCCTTCCCTTCCCTTCCCTTCCCTTCCCTTCCCTTCCCTTCCCTTCCCCCTTCCCTTCCCTTCCCTTCCCTTCCCTTCCCTTCCCTTCCCTTCCCTTCCCTTCCCTTTTCATGGTAAGGACAGGGCTGAACTAAGAGCACATGTAAGTCAGGGGTTTGAAGTTGGTCTAATCTCTGATGCTCCTGTGTTTGGTAAGGAAGAGTTTTATTTTTATCTCCTTTTTTTGTCTCTGCTGTGTACTCCTGTGGGAGTATAATTCATGGGACTAGGATGGTTGACACCAGATGAAGGCTTGGTTCTTCAAATGTGCGTATATAGATTATTTCACCCTCATACTTAGGAAAAAGAAATTTTGAGGGTGATTAGCAAAAAAAAAAAAAAGAAAGGAAATGGATTGTAAACCTAGAACTTGGAGTTTGAGGGAAACATCTAGTAACTTAAGACCTCTGCACTGAAAAGACAGGTGATCTGAAATGAAACAGCAGCCTGGCAAACATACTGCCTCTGTGCCTTTCCTCCCAGCATCTCTGAAGGGACAAAGTCACCACTTACTGTGGCACTGCCATTGTGGTGTCTGGAGATGCCTGCAGAACAAGGCTGCACTAAGAAAATTGCCTCCTACAGAACAGCTGCTCTGTTGTGTGGCACAAAATGCTGAATTAGGAGGTACAGTCCCATGGGCAGAAATTAAAAATACATAGGGAGCCAGGCATCCTGTTCCCAGTGACTTTCCTTTGGACTCAGCTATATGCATATATGTGTGTGCCTGTGTGTGTATATGCTTTTGTTTCACTCCCAAATGTGAGTCTCTCTGTTTAGGATTTGAGCATCCTCTTGGAGGTATATCAGCAAGAGTGTTTTATTCAAAGCAGCAAATAGCTGAATGATATTCCAGACAGGAAGAAATTAACTCAGATTTGTTTCTCTCAGTCCAAGTATGTATGAATTTGGTACTTGTTTAAGAGAAGGCAGCGGGAACAGAAGCCTCCTATTTTGGCTTTTTGGCAACAGAGACCCCAGTGACAGGTTCTGGATAAGACCGTAGTTTTGTTTGACTTTGTCTGCATGGGTCATTTAACAGAGATTTTGCAGAGAGCCTGCTGTCAGTGGTCAGGGATGCCTGCTCAAATGCCTAAAACCTCATCTGGCCTCTGCAGAAGGGACCTTTTCAGGAATCAAAGAAAGCACAGCAGCTGGGTGACTGCATCACAGCTGAGCACTCCCATTTCTTCCTTCTGCTTCTCTGGCTTCAGAGAGGCCAGGTGGCAAAGGAGTCTAGTGCAAAGCAAACATGTAAGAGTGTTTCATGCTGAGCAGGATGGTGGCTTGTTCTGTTACAATGCAAGGGGATACCGGGAGATGGAAAAATGTATGTGCATGCTGTGGGATTGATATGTTTATTTGGATAAGTACAAGTTACAATAGTTGTGTGCCACCATCCTATTCCTTGCACACAGTCAAGCACACAAGATTATTGACTCAGGTCCCCTAAAGTGAAGGAATAGTTGAGAACATTATATGTATCATAGTTTTTCCTAATGTTTGTGCTAGTTTTTTATTTCTTTCCTAGTCCTACCTAGAGTACCCAGGGCCCAAACTTGTTGAAGCTTCCTCTGAAAGCAGAATTTGTGTTTAGTTAGATGCTGGCCCTGTGGCATCATCTGAGCACAGTCTGGGCTTTTCCTGTGCAGTGCTTTGATGAATCATTTTTCTTTCCGTCCTGAGAATCAGATATTATTGTTATGATATTTCCTGTTTTCCTGAACTGCACCCCCATTATTGAATACTCCTTTATATTTTTCATATTTCCTATCTAAGCCACCTGTATGCTTCTCTTTCTCCAGAAAAAAAAATATGCTATTGTTAGGATTGAGTCAGTTTATGTGTTTGCTGAACTGAACTACTTCTTTTCTTTGAAACATGCCTCAAGTGTTTGGGGCAAATGTTTCATGTTGTAAATTACCTTATTCTCTTGCAGTAAGACCAAACAATGAAGTGTAAAAAGCACTTGGGCTGAGCAGTTATTGAAAAAATTCTCTCATGAACCAAATGCAGCTAAGAGCACAGTAGCATATATCTTGTTCCAATTCTTTTATTGCTTTAATTGCCATCTGCGGTGTTGCTCAGTAACCAAATTCTCTTTCTAGAAAACACTGATTATCTGGTTTCCAGGTACTGCAATATTGCCATCACTGAGGTTTATAAGGTGTTCAGTGAAAGGTTCTGTAGAAATGGTCAAGTATTGGTTAGTATTTATGAAAAACAGGCTATTTCCTAAGTTAAAACTAAAAATATGTTCTTGCAGGGACTGAGATGTCTTCGCCAAATGATGTCAGTATGGAAGAAATACCGCTGGAAGACAACGAGCGAGACAGCATAGAATACAAGATCCTGATGGCCTACGCACAGCGGCGGTTGTCTGCTAGCAGATACAAGAAACTTCTGAAAAATGAGACAAATGCACCAAAATCATCATCCTTAATCAGGAGTGAAGTAGAGATTCGCCATCAAAGGGGAAAAGATGGTTCAAGCCAAACATCGGAACTGCAGAGTGGCATGAGGAAACAGCAGAGCAAAAAGAAACCAAAACAAAAACATTTGTCAAGATATTGTCTACCCTTCTTCTGCAGCAGAGCAGAACAGGAAAAGCCCCCAAAAACTTTTGCACCTGAAAGTCACACTTTTGGTACATGCACTGAGAGCCTTTCAGTAAAGACTTATCATCAGACAAGTATGTCTTAGTTCTTTCCATTGCAGTTTGTCCTTAAATCTCACTCTAAATAGCTTAAATGACTCAGGGCCTGTGGAAAGACAGGAAAAGGAAGAAGGCTTTTGTCACTTTTTGCTCATCTTATGCTAGCTCTATTGATTTCCAATTAGGAAGTCGGATTGCTAGATCTTCAGTAGTGCTTGCATACAATATTCATGGTTGTGACTCAGTTTTTTGGTTTTCCATCATATGGTGATAAATATCATACAATCATACAGGTTGCTTTTTATAAGTATTGGCTTTTAATTTTTATACCTGGTTAGAAAGAAAATGTGAAACACTGGCCAAACTGAAAACCTCCACACTAAAATCAAGGAAGAGAAGTTGTCTGAAGGCCTTTTCAAAGGGCTTTATCATGGGACATATATTCCACACAAGAAACCAAAGTGCTAGCCTCTGCTTGAAACTCTGATGCCAAGCAGTTTGAGGCAACCAGCCTCAAGCGGAGAGCAGCCCATGTCTCTGGACTCATAATTCCACTGTGTATCTTAAATGGAAACAGTCTTCCACAGTTATATAAATCTCCTTTACATATTGCTACTCCTGCCACAGGATTCCTCTCAAGTACAGATCCTGACTGAGGAGACAGGCTTAAAAAATAATGTGTGGTCTGAGGCTAGGTTGGGAAGGTAACAGGTCTTCATTTTAAGAAAGCTGTGGAGGAAGTATCAAGTCTAAACCGACCCTCCCATGTGCTGGAAGAAGAGGTGTTAGGTAACAGTAATCCATCCTACATTCGGGGATCCCATCCACCTACACGCCCTACACCCTTGCCTCCAAAGCCAGCCGCACGTAGGGTGCTGCACTGTAGACAAGGATATTTTACATTTTCTGCTCTAGAAAATGACTAATACCTTAACCTCTCATGAAAGACAGAGAGGATGGTGAAGTGTCCCCATTAAGTAGCCATATGGAGTGTATGATAGGTTGTCGTATTGTATTCATATAAATAATAGGGGGTTGTTTGTCTAATTTGTCCCGAGCTGATCCTGTCATCTCCCTGACCTCTTGGTGTCACAGCAGTTGCTCTCTTATTTCACTTCATGTAAAGATATTTCTAAAGATTATCCCCCATCTTTGATTAGATTAACTGTCCTGGACCAGCTCCTGCCCACCAAGCCCATAATTCTCCCTACTGCCAAACCCAGATGCATCTCTCAAAAAAGGGTCCCTGCCTCAGCCTAATTCATTTTTCTAGGGTGAAATGACCATAACTTTCCATGGTCTTGATCCAAGTATCACACTCATTGTGTCCATTTTTATTTCCATTTCATTTTTACATTGTCAAGAAAAGCTCTCAAGAGTTTGTGGGCAACTGCTTAATGGTCCTGCCAATACACGGCCATTGTCCCTGCGGTGGAAGCAAGGCCTCAAGGTAACACCTAACTGTGCTTTGTGTTAACCTCCCTGGAGACAGTGGTTGGCTTCAGATACAGACTTTACCTGCCCTTGAACAGATTGCTGGACTGATTCCTAAAACATTATTTTTTGTAACTTACACTGCTGACAGCTGTGAAGCAAGCTTGGCCAGGCCATTCAGCAGCAAATGACGATGCTCTGGGGGATCACTTGCCTGAAGAGAGAGCGCCTGCTCTATTTAAAAAAAGTTGTCTATTCTTAGGTTTCCAAAGTCATAATCATATGTTGACACAAAGGGTCTGATCCCCTTCCTAGAAGTTTAGCGGCTCTTTGTGTGGACAAAGAGAAGGAAATGTCTGGGTGTTGATTCACCACCCTTGAAATGCAGTTTTTATTGGACACCTTAACCCTTGCTGCCCTCACAAGACAACCTGCCTGTGAATTTTGCACGTGCTATGGGTCAGGCCGCAGCTGAGTTTGTCTCGCTGCCTGCTGATCACACAGGAGCTGCCACTAAGGAGAGATCAAGTTTTGCATCCCAAGCTCCATGAGGCTAGTTGTGAAAAAGAGCACTTTCTAGCTGAAGCAAGCCTTGCAACAGCTCTTTCTGCTCTCCTTACTTTAGCAGGATCCCCTGTAGAGTCCCCTCACCAAGTGATGTCTTCAGCCAGTGAGAGTCCTGAACAAGGTCAATACGCAAGGTGGATAAAGCTAGTTTGGCTGCCAGGTGATGGGTTCTCCCAGTATTCACGTCCAAACACAACAGTGTTGAGGACATGAGAAGCTTCTGTGCTAGAGGTGCTTCGGAAGTGGTCTGCTTCTCCTTAGCTCAGGATTAACCTGTGGGAACAAGGAAAGAGCATTCAAATACAGTACCTTTCCTGAATCCAGGGCTATAGATGAACTAATTATGGGCAATACCACACTCATATCAAGGTCTAAGATTCACAATCCTGTAGAGCAGTACTCTCTTGTTTCTTGCTATAGGATGTTTATCTGAGTTGCAAGGATGTATTCTATAGGGCAATGCTTACACTTGATTCTGTATGGCCTATGTATAGTTAGCTGCTGCTCAAATACTAGAGAGGGGTTGTAATGCATTACTTACCTCTCTAAATTATTACCAGCTGAACTCATTCAACAACAAAGTCCCAGCTTGGGGAAATATATCTCTTGGTATCCTCTGGGTACTTCCACCTCAGGAAGCATGTAAACAAGTAAATCTCTGAATTATTTCCTGGAAAGATTAATTGCCATCTTTATTTCTCACCCTCCTTCCCAATCAGGTGAAAAAGCAGATGTCAACAACATTGCGGACCACCCTCCTCCCCAATCAGGTCAAAAAGCAGATGTCGACCACATCGCAGACAAACTTGCCAAGCTTGTTACTTCCAGACCTCAGTCATCTCCTTCAGATGTGATGTTCAAGACGCTGGTGCATTCCCAGTCTCTGGAAGAAGATGGCAAAGATACTGGTGAGGGAAATGAGAGTGAAGCAAATGGTAAGGATGAAGAATTTCCTTCTCGTAGGCAGGTCATTAGGTTGGTATTGCACACCAGGGTGTTTTTTCCAGGTATGGTGAAGCACTCAGGAGTTCTCTGGTAAGATGCTGTGAAGGGGGAAGTTTGTTCTGCTTGGTCCTGCTCTGTTCACCACAGTTCAGGTATTCCTGTTGCTGCCTGCTACTGCAGTTAAAGGGAACATCATTAAAAATCCAGGAAAGTGTGACATAAGAAAAGGAGAACGGCAGCAAAGTGACAGAAGGTGACAGACCAGTGACAGGAGTTAGGGACAGAATAATACACTGGGACTCTAAGGCCAAAGTCCTGTCATAGGGGCAATGATATCTCGGTCAGTCCCTCTTCAGAGAGGGGACAACATTGATCAGCAACCTGTTAAAAGTGTGAACTGATGGTCTTCTGTGGTGTCTGCAGAGGTTTGGTTTTAATGCAAGCTTCCTGGGGATTTCTGGTTGCAAGAAGTAGCCAGCCATGCTTACATTTTCTTTAATCCAGCAAACCCGGAGTTTGTTCTGATGAGTTGCGGAAGGTGTAATTGGTAACAATGAGGGGATTTTTTTCACCTCTAATTTTAAGTCCATTTTCTTGGGCTTCTGCTAGCTTCCCCTTTGTTCTGTCTTGTTACCAGCCATACCTCAAAGCATGTAGAGCTGGCACTGGGATGCTAAAGCCATGCTCCTTCCCAAACTCTTAACTGGAGCAAAATACCATGCAGATGGAAAAAGACCATTGCTTGCTCCACACAGACTAGAACAGTGAGCTTCTGCATAAAGCCTGGATACACAACTCTTTGTGAATTTGCCACAAAATAGCAGCCCTTTTCATGAGTAATTGACAGAAGGACTTTCACGATGATTTGCTATCTGGATCCTACTGGAAAGCAGTGATATTTATGCCAACTCTTCTCTTTCACAGATGAAGAAAAGACAATACAAAAAATAGTTGCACTGTTAAGAAAATCAGGGGATCAACTAGAAGAAAAGGTAAGTACTTCTGTTTTCAGGAGCTACACAGGCTAGAGTGGGAGACAGAGATTACACTTCTGTTGGGAGTGAATGTTTTGTAACCTAGCTCTCTGTCTCTATCCTGACCTTCTCTTTCCACATTTAGGGCTTTCTGAAACCTTAACCATTCATTCTGAAACCTTTCTTAAGACCAGAAGACTAGCAAAGATCTCAATTGGGGTGTAGGAGGAAGACAACAAAAAGGTGGTATATTTCAAAGAGACACTTGCCTCATTCACATCGAGTTTCATAGGACACTGAGCACCTGACTAACCCCATGAAACTCCTGTGCTTGTGTTAAATTTGGCATATGAGTTTTTCTCAGTGAAGGAAGGGAAACTCTACAGTTTTAAGAATTGCTGTATAGAAAGAGAAACAATTCTGAGTGCATTTTGAGAACCATGCACAAAAGATATACAAAAAGCTCTGCACAAGTCCACTATTAGGAATGGTTGTTTTCTCCATTAAAAATACAGGTACACGTTCTCTAAATGCCCTTCATTAGCTGCCCCTTCTGATCTGTATCAGTATCATCCCACGTTGAGGACATGTTCTGCTCTGGCAGCAGAGAGGTACTTAGATAAGGTAAGAAGTGTCACAAAGATTGAGCAAATGGAGGTTAGGACAGCAGGTGCTGCCAGCACTTCTCATAACCTTTAGTGTCGTCTTCCCACTGCTCCTGCCTCCTCACGTGCAAGTCTCCGTATCAGTGTCACACTTCTTTTGCTTTTTTCTCTCTCTGCTTCTCTCATTCAAATGCAAATAAATAAATAAAAAAAAATAAAAATAAAAACCTGAAGAATCATAGTGACACCTCCAGAGTCTGAAGGAACAGCTGTGCAGTGAGGTGTGGGGTTGTGTGTCATCTCTTCCATTCAACACCACAATTAGACTGTATTGCATATATTATCTAGAGATGTTCTCCTTTCCCAGTGGGATAAGGAAACAAATTACAACAGAAGTGGCTCAGTTTAATTGATCCTTATTCTTATTTTCAGTTCAAAAAGGATAGAACTTTCTACCAGCAATTTAAAGACATGCTGTCCTACACCTTCTTTGAGAGGGTCACTGATACATTCCTGGAGGATGTCTCAGCAGTTTCAACAAATGAGACAGAAAGCCAACTACAATGCGCCAAAGTTGCCTTCACACTGGAAATTGCCACCAGACTTACTGCTGTGGACAACCATCCTATGAACCTGGTCATGGGCTTTGGATCAAAGTACCTCAAAGAACATTTCAGTCCATGGATTCGTGACCGGGGAGGCTGGGTATGAGTTTTGCCTCCCTTGACTTGAGCATAGTATAGAAGTACCATACTTTCATAGAACTGGCATGGGCCAGCTGCAAAACAAGGTAAAAAGGTATTCTTTAACACAGTATGTATTTAAGCTGTGGACTTCCTTCCCGCAAGACATCTTCTATGCTGCAAGCTTTTATTTACATAGGTTCAAAATCAATAGGAGACATTAATGGAAGGCTGTTGAATATAAAGCACTATATGGTGTTAAGCTGAGGCAGGGGAAGTTTAGGCCGGACATCAGGAAGAGGTTCTTCACTGAGAGGGTGGTTGCACACTGGAACAGGCTCCCCAGTGAAGTAGTTGCTGCACCAAGCCTGTCTGAATTTAAGAAGAGATTGGACTGTGCACTTAGTCACATGGTCTAAACTTTTGGGTAGACCTATGCGGTGCCAGGAGTTGGACTTGATGATCCTTATGGGTCCCTGCCAACTCGGGATATTCTATGATTCTATGATTCCTGGTGCAGGCTGGCTGACTTCAGCAAATAGCTGAAGGCTGGGAGAAACACCAGGAAACTTCACTACATGCTTGCCCTAATCTTAAACTTCTCCCCTAAAAGTCTGCTGTTGGCAAGTTCTGGGGACAATGCAGCAGTTCAGCACTTCATACAGTCTGCCCTTATGGTATTGCATATGTCCACCTCCCTGTACACAAAGGCACCCATTTATCTTCATATCCCGCTTTCAAAGTCAGCTGTGGGAGGTGCCCTTTGGCCAGCAGTGGTGCAGAGCTGCTGTCCTTTGTAGCTCATTTGCCTGGCTGTGTTGTGAGGCACTTGCAACAGAGATCTTAGTCCTTTTGTGCTTCATGAAGTGCTGTAAAGTGTATGTCCATGGGAACAGATGGCGTGTGAGGTCAGGAAATCCTACTGGCAAACCTACTGACTGACCCCAGCAGATTTGAATTTAGGATGAGGGTCATCATTGCTTTTCTAATTTTAAGTTTTCTTTCTCTGTTACAGGAGAAGGCTTTGACTTCGCTGGATCAGGAAGAAGTAGAATAAATGTGAGTGAATGCGTTCTTCAGGGTGCATGAACCTTCAGTTAAGGAACATGCAGGATCTTACCACAATCCAATTCTCATGGCTATGTATTTTTATTTTTCACATAGAACGTTGGACTCTTGCATGGCTAAGTCTGATGGGTACAATAGCACTTCCTCAAAGTTGGTATTGATGTAGAAGTGCTTTTTAAAGGATATGAAGGCACTTCCAACTCCTCTGCAGCATTCAGTCCCATGGACAGTGATTACAGGTACCTTTCTGAGTAGAGGTGCTTGCCACTGCTCCTGCAGATGGATGTTGAAATGCAAACAGGAGGAAAATATCAGTGTGCAGTAAAGAATCACTGGACTGTGATCCAGTCCACTTCCACTTCCACTGAGCTGATAGAAGGGGATGGGGAGCAGAATGTGGCCCTCATAATCCACGAGGAAATGGTTGGTGATCTGCTACAGCACTTAGATGTATGCAAGTCGATAGGGCCAGATGGGATCCACCCAAGGGTACTGAGAGAACTGGCGAAAGAGCTGGCCAAGCCACTTTCCATCATTTCACAGAATCACAGAATCACAGAACTGTAGGGGTTGGAAGGGACCTCAAGAGATCATCGGGTCCAACCCCCATGCCAAAGCAGGTTCCCTAGAGCAGGCTACCCAGGTAGGAGTCCAGACAGGCCTTGAATATCTCCAGAGAAGGAGACTCCACAACCTCCCTGGGCAGCCTGTTCCAGTGCTCCGTCACCCTTACCGTGAAGAAGTTCTTTTGCATGTTGGTGCAGAACTTCCTGTGCTCCATTTTGCGGCCATTGCCCCTTGTCCTGTCCCCACAAACCACTGAAAAGAGGTTGGCCAAATCTCCCACATTGAAGATATTTGTAAATATTAATAAGATCCCCTCTCAGTCTTCTCAAGGCTGAACAGACCCAGGTCTCTCAGCCTTTCCCCATAGGGAAGATGCTCCAGGCCCTGTATTATCTTTGTTGCCCTCCGCTGGGCTCTTTCCAGGAGATCCCTGTCTTTTTTGTACCAGGGAGCCCAGAACTGGACACAGTACTCCAGGTGAGGCCTGACCAGGGCAGAGTAGAGGGGGAGGATCACCTCTCTTGACCTGCTGGCCATGCTCCTTTTTATGCATGCCAGGATCCTGTTGGCCTTCTTGGCCACCAAGACACACTGCCGGCTCATGGCCAACCTGTTGTCCACCAGGACCCCCAGGTCCTTCTCCGCAGAGCTCCTCTCCAGCAGGTCATCCCCCGGCCTGTACTGATACATGCGGTTGTTCCTTCCCAGGTGCAGGACTCTACACTTGCTCTTGTTAAACCTCATTTGGTTACTTCCTGCCCAGCTCTCCAGCTGGTCCAGGTCTCGCTGAATGGCAGCACAGCCTTCTGGCATGTCGGCCACTCCTCCCAGCTTTGTGTCATCGGCGTACTTGCTGAGGGTGGACACTATTCCCTCATCAAGGTCATCAATGAAGATGTTGAACAAGACCGGACCCAGCACCGACCCCTGGGGAACACTGCTAGTCACAGGTCTCCAGCCAGACTCTGTGCTGCCGATCACCACCCTCTCAGCTCAGCCAGTCAGCCAGTTCTTAACCCACTTTACTGTCCACTCATCTATCCCACACTTTCTCAGCTTGCTAGCAGGATGTCATGGGAGACAGTATCAAAAGCCTTGCTAAAGTCAAGGTAGATGACATCCACTGCTCTCCCCCCATCTACCCACCTGGTGATGCCATCATAGAAGGCAATGAGGTTGGTCGAGCACAACTTCCCCTTGGTGAATCCATGCTGACTACTCCTCATAACCTTCTTCTCTTCCAGTTGCTTGGAGACAGCATCCAGAACAAGCTGTTCCAACACCTTTCCAGGGACAGAGGTGAGACTGACTGGCCTGTAGTTTCCCGGATCCTCCTTCTTGCCCTTCTTGAAGACTGGAATGACACTGGCTATCCTCCAGTCTTCAGGCACCTCTCCTGTTCTCCAGAACCTTTCAAAGATGATAGAGAGCGGTTTGATGATAACCTCTGCTAGCTCCCTCAGCACATGTGGATGCATCCCATCAGGACCCATGGATTTGTGTGTATTGAGCCCACTCAGACACTCCCGAACCACTCCCTCATCAACCAGGGGGGAGATCTCCACTTCCCAGACTCTTTCTCCTCCTTCCAGGGTCCAGGAGTCCCGGGGGGGTGGGGGGGAGTCTTTGAACCAAAGACTGAAGCAAAGAAGGCATTCAGTATCTCCACCTTCTCAGCATCCCCCGTTACCAGGACACCCCCCTCATTCAGCAGGGGACCCACATTATCTCCAGTCTTTCTTTTACTGTTTACTTAAAACAAACAAACAAACAAACAAAAAACAACAAAAAAAACTTCTTATTATCCTTTATCCCTTTTGAAAGCTTCACCTCCAGGTGGGCTTTAGCCTTCCTCGTCACATCCCTGCAGGCCTGACAACACTCCTATACTCATCCCAAGAGGACAGGCCCTTTTTCCACATTTCATAGACCTTCCTCTTCCTTTTGATCTTGTTGCTCATCCACACAGGTCTCCTGCCCCCCTTCCCCGATTTCCTACTCTTAGGGATGCACCAATCCCGAGCTTGGAAGAAGTGCTGTTTAAATGTTGCCCAGCTCTCACAAGCACCCTTGACTTCTAGCAGTCTAGCCCATGAGATACCCCCAAGAAGGTCCCAGAAGGGGTCGAAGTTGGCTCTCCGAAAATCCAGGGTAGCAGTCCTACTTTTTGCCTTACTTCTTTCACCAAGTTCCGTCTTGAACTCCACCATCTCATGGTTGCTGCATCCCATGCTGCCCCCAACCTTCACATCCCTAACAAGCCCATCCCTGTTGGTAAGGACAAGGTCCAGAAGCACCCCTCGCCTCGTCAGTTCCTCCACCACCTGCATCAGAAAATTATCTTCAGTGCATTGAAGGAACCGTTTGGACTGCGTGTGCCTGGCTGAGTTACTTTCCCAATAGATGTCTGGATAATTGAAGTCCCCAATGAGAACCAGCACCCGGGATCATGAGGCTACATCCAGCTGCTTGTAGAAGGCCTCATCGACCTTCTCCTCCTGATCTGGTGACCTGTAGTACACCCCCACAACAGTGTCCCCCATACCAGCCCACCCCTTAATTCTCACCCACAAGCTCTCCACTGGTCCTTCACCCTCCCCCAGGTGGAGCTGGGTACACTCTAATTACTCTCCTCATAAAGGGCAACTCCTCCCCCGCACCTTCCCATCCTGTCTTTCCTAAAGAGGACATAGCCCTCCATGACAGCGTTCCAGTCATGCGAGCTGTCCCACCACATCTCCATGATTACAATGAGATCGTGGCCCCGCGACCGTACAAAGATCTCTAGCTCATCCTGTTTATTTCCCATGCTTTGCGCAATGGTATACAGGCACTTTAAGGAAGCAGCAGGCGCAGTTAACCCTAGAGGGACGCAAGAAGAACATTCCAGACGAGGTATCAGGATCATTACCTTCTCTGAGGAGCCCTTGGACGATCCTATGGGACAACTCAGAGGTTTTTCCCTACTATCTTCATCAGTGTCAGCAGTGACAACTTCCCCCAGCCCTTCTCTGTCACTTCTAACTCCCCTCCCTTCCCCCAGCAAACCTAGTTTAAAGCCCTGGTAATAAGTCCAGAGAGCTTGCTCTCCAATATGCTTGTGCCCCACTTGCTGAGCTGGCATCCTTCAGCAGCCCACATACCTAGCTTCTCAAAGGCCTGCCCCAGATCGAAATTGAAAACAAATTATCTGATTAGAGGTTTTAAAGCTCTAGGTGTGACAGAGGAAGAAATAACAGTGTATCATTTACAATAAAGATGTGTTACAGTGAAACTCTTCATAATGTGGAGGCTTGATTTGAGGCCCATTAAGTGAGGACTTTTCGATTTCCATCCCCTGCAGATCCCCAGTGGATGGAGAGGGAACTAGGAACATCTGCTGAAGCTGTAAAATCATAGCATTGCTCCTGTGATTTTCTGGTACAAACAGTTATTGTTTCCTGAAAGGGCTCCCTGCCTCAGTAAGACACCATTCTAGTACAGGTACTCATTCTGTGTGTACAAGCATGTTAACTGTTAATTGTATGAAGAACTTACTAACAAATCATAACTTTGAATGAAAGTCATAAACAGCAGTTTAATTGGAGGTGCAAAATATGCAGTGCCATAAGAGATCAAGTATTTTTCTAATAAACCTTAAAATTTCAACTGATGTATAGCAAACTCTGTTGCTGTTTGGACACGTATGTGCGAAACAAGACAGGGAAGACGGGAGTGAGGGAGCTTTGTTTCTTTTCTTCAAAGGACTGAGGAAATACTTCATATATCTCTAGACTATAAATCTAAGACTCCCTTAGTTTTTAAGGATATCCCCTCTTTCTAATCACTTCAAACGTCCCCAAAAGGAGGGTGATTTGGGGATAGAGGCAAGCACTCACTCAGAAGTTCAAAATGTTCCTTCCTTCCCTTTCTCTGACACCTTTTTTCCATGAAAAATTGTGGGCATTGTACCTTCCTCACACCGGAAGCCGCTGCTTTATTATAAATTTGTTTGGTTTCTAAAGCAGGCTTATGAGCTAGATGTTGGCTCTGAAGCACTGGATGTGATTCCACTTTAATTACACCAAGACTCGACTGTCTGCTGGCATATACTAGTTTGCCATTAGTTGGGCGCTAGCTCATTTTTTATTTTTATTTTTTGGCTTGAATAAGACTGCTATTTAGGAAGGTGCAAATTTTGCATTTGTGAGTCTGGTTTTTAAGCTGAAGGTTTAGCAGCTTTAAAACCATACTTGCCTCTCATTCTCAGTTTGGTACCTCAGGGCCAGTTTCATGCCAAGAACGGAGCCGACAGCAAGACAGACTGTCTTGAATGGAAATGTGAAAACTAGCCATCTAAGAAGAGATATTCAGCTGTTTTTTATTTTACTCTGGGTTGTTAAGAGGGACTTCTTTTTCTTTTCTTTTTTTTTTTTTTTTTTTTCAGTAGCAATAGGGGCCAGCATAGGCAATCAGCCAAGTGAGCTGTTTCTTATTTAGATGTTCTTACATTTGTCATCCACATCAGCTAGATTTTAAGAGCAACCTACTCCTTTTATGGCAGGGATCTGTGGTAACCTTCTTGCTGGAATAATGGCTTTGGTTTGTTGTGAGAGTAGTCAGCAAGGCTGAGCACCAAGTTGTTGCCCCTGCTGCTGGCTGGCATTAATTAGCAAAATTCTACTATTGGCTCAACTAGTCTTTGCCTCATTGTCTTTTTTTTAGTCTCTGATGACTAAGCTAGTGGTGTACAAATGCACGTGTTTTGGGTGTGTGTGGAAGTGGAGGGGATGTTGTAAAGGACACTGGCTGTGCATGCATTCATTTTACTTTAATGTCTCACAAGAAATACCTCTCCCTCTATCATAGGATCCTCTTGTGCCAACTTGGGGTGTTATGGTAAAGATAAAGAGGTTTACTGTTAAAAAAAAACCTGTCACTTGGGACTTCTATTACTGTGTGTCTAACCAAGTTAGCATCAAGCTATTTGTTACACCAGGTAGCCTAATTTTAAAATGATCTGATTTCATTGTGCATTAACATTGCATAGAGAGAGTTTAGCCCTCTGCAGGTCATGCCAGGATTTATTTTATCCTGCAGCTGTCTTCTGGGTTGTGTAAAACTCAATCTATTGGGACAGTCTGTGTTAGCACCCAGGACCTGCTGTCCCAACCTAATGTCGACCTCCATGAGCCAAGGCTCCAGCAGCATACAGGACCTGTCCTGGCTCCCATTCCATGGAGCAGCTAAAGCATCAGATAAGAAGATCCCACTACCCATGTGCACATATGTTTTACAAATGAGCTATACCCTGGCTCGTGGCTGCAGTGCCCCTTGCTCCAGTGAGTAGGCAGTAAGAGGAAGAAATAGCAGAAGACAGCCTGGAGCCTTTGCCCCAAACCAACCATCTTACATCTCCATTACTTACCTTTTTTTTCTGGCTGTCAGAGGATAGGATTTCTTTCAGCTCTCAGGAATTGCTGGCACAGCTGTGTGTGCTAAGTATTTCTCCCAAATCAGCTGGTGAGTCTTGTGTCTTCTCACTACTGCACATGGTCTCCATCACTTTAGAACCGAGTCTCCTTTCTCTCCTTCTCACAGGTAAGAGTGTGCTACCAACACATACATTTCAGTAGACAGCAGGTTGACAGAAAGTGAATTGCAGAAAAGCAATGAGGAGAATAACTCAAACAGATACCATTGTCTGAAAACTGGATTTACAGTCTATGACTTGTCTGCTGCAAAGGCTCACAATCTGGAACAAGTTCAGGGTGAAAAGTTCACAGCTGGGGCGTTGCAGTGTGAGTGAAGGGTGAGAAGCAAGCAGAAAGCATTAAAGCCTTGCTTGTGTGTTATCCGTGATGCTCTTGCCAGGGATGGTGTAAACTCTGGAAGGGAGACAGAAACTCTCGTGATGTTGCATGATACCTAGCACAGCAGGTTGTGGGGTGGGGTCGGGAGATGTTCTTGGATTGGAGCTACTGCAGTCCATCCGAATCAACCAACAGAGAATTTTTCTCCCTTGTCCATGACTTGCTCCACTGCGTATCTGCTGCAGCTGGAGCAGAGCTTTTTGCTGTGCAGTTGCAGGAACAATGTGTTTTCCTGCCTGGGGCAGTAGAAATGATGGGTTGCAAAAAGACTTCTTGCATCTTTGCTGACTGTATTCTCTATGCTGACTTTCAGGATAGTCTTTCCCTCATCTTTCTATCCCAGGGTCGCTTTTGGCAGATACACGCCCAACCTGGCTTTTATCTCTGCTCTAGGGAAAAGCTCAGATGTTTTCCAGGCAAAGCCAGCATGCTAATGAAAAACTAACTGAGTTCATAGCTAAAAGATGCTGGAGAGAGATGGAACCTAAGTTGCTGGAAGTTAAACACCAGAAGTGGAACTTCCTGTCTGCCACTGCAGTGGTTCTGCTGCAAATACTCATTACACACAACACTGCAGTGGAAAATTTTTGTTATGCACTTCCCTAGGGATCTGAACCTGCATTTTCTTGCATGCCAGCTGGCTGTTATAACCACTGTAGATGTGGATAACACTACTACTTTAAGTAGGGCTTTTTGTCCCCCTCTGTGTTCCCCACAAAGCCTGAAATTGTGTCTCCAGAGGAACATCTTCTAGGCTGGTCCTGCTGGCTGGACAAACAAGAGGAGAGGCATACCAAGCAGCTTAGCACGACTCAGACAGAGTTCTCTAATCACATCTAGTGGCAGAACTGTAGGCAAGCATGGGACCTTTTGTGTTAAGCAAGACCTGAAGGAAATCTTTGGTGGTGTCTGAATCATAGAATCACTCAGGTTGGAAAAGACCTCTAAGATCATCTAGTCCAACCTTTAACCTAGTAATAAAGTCCACCACTCCCGCCAGCTCCCTCAGTACCCTCGGGTGGATCCCATCTGGCCCCATAGACTTGCATACATCTAAGAGGTTTAGCAGGTCGTGAACCATTTCCTCATGGATTATGAGGGCTCCATTCGGCTCCCTGTCCCTATCTACCAGCTGAGGGGGCTGTTTACCCAGAGAACAACTTGTCTTGCTGTTAAAGACTGAGGCAAAGAAGCCATTAATTACCTCAGCCTTTTCCTCATCTCTCGTCGCTGTTTCCCCCCACACCCGAAAAAGGATGGAGATTCTCCTTAGTCCTCTTCTTGTTTATGTATTTATAAAAATATTTTCTATTGTCTTTAACAGCAGTAGCCAGATTGAGCTCAAGTTGGGCTTTGGCCGTTCTAATTTTGACCCTGCAGAGACTCATGACATCTCTGTAGTTCTCCTGAGTGTACTGCCCCTTCTTCCAAAGGTCATGAACCCTCTTTTTCTTTCTGAGCTCTAGCCACAGCTCTCTGTTCAGCCAGGCTGGTCTTCTTCCACACTGGCTCATCTTTCAGCACGTGGGGACAGCCTGCTCCTGTGCCTTTAGGATTTCCCTTCTGAGGAGCATCCAGCCTTCCTGGGCTCCTTTGCCCTTCAGGACTGCCTCCTGAGGGACTCCGCCAACCCTTCTCCTTAACAGGCCGAAGTCTGCTCTCTGGAAGTCCAGAGTGGCAGTTCTGCTAAACCCCCTCCTTACTCTTCCAAGAATTGAAAACTCTTTTAATTTGTGATTGCTGTGCCTGAGATGGCCTCTAAGCTTCACATCACACACAAGTCCTTCTCTACTTACAAGCAAAAGGTCCAGTGGGACACCATCCCCAGCTGGCTCACACACAAGCTGTGTCAGGAGGTTATCTTCCACACACTCTAGAAACCTCCTAGGTTCAGTGTGGATGCCTGTAGTGAAATTAAAATCTTCTGCTGGGTCAAGGCTCTGGAACCAGCAGCAGGGGACTGGACCATGCAAGGACATAGCAAAACGAAGTTGATGAGAAGTATCACAGTGCAGCTGTGCTTGCAAGCAAGTGGCCAAGAAGTCATGGTATGAGGTAAATGCAGCAAGCACTGCTCTCTGTCTTTATTTAGCATTAACCATTAGCAAAGATTTTCTGTGGAATGGGGGATACAAGAATGCTTCAGGCATTGTAATTATTTTAAGCGTCAGAGAAAAGGTGATGGTTGCCTTTTGATGGACCTCCTCTGGCAAAGCTGTAGAAGGCTGTTAACAGAAATCATGTCTTGTCTTTTGCGTTAGCAACCCCAATGTCAAAAAGCCCTGGTAACTCAGGGCTCCTCAACCTCTCCCAGAAAAACCCTGAAAGATTAACCCCCTCAGGTGGTGTTCAGGGTTTTTCAAAATGGTTGTGGAGGATGCATGTCATATTTCCCTTCTACTTTTTATCCTATCAGATAAAGGCAGTTCCCAATGTTACTTTCTCTCCAGGAGCAGGAGGGTGAAGGCTTTTAGCTGAAAGCTGAGTTCTCCAATTCTTCCCTCTCCAGGAGCTGGAGACCAAGCAAAATGCTGAATATTATGTTAAAAACCACAGACTGTTGAAAAATACTGGTTTAATTTAGAGATGAGGTGTCCTTCTCAGGGATATGTCCCATTGCACTGATCCATCACTTCTCTGTCAAACAATCACAAAAATACTCACACTATTTACAGACAGATGATGTCTGTGTGTTTCTTTTCCAAGCCATCACTTGCACAAGGAAAGCGCAGTTCTTTCGGAAGAAGTGAGGGCTATTCACCAGCACTTCCCTTCATAGCCAGTCCCAATGCTTGCATCAGCTGTGCAGAGAGCTCCCCTCCAGCCACTCACTGCCCACGTTTTTTCATACCCATCCATGCCACAGAGCCCCCCGGGCACCTGCTGCCTCTCCGTGTCCTGCCGGCCAGGAGCAGCCGGGGGCAGCAGCAGCACTGCTGTAGCCACCAGCCGCCTCCTGCGGACCGAGTGAGCCCGGCTCTTAAAGCAATGCCAAACAAACAAACAGTGCTGGCCTGCCAGGACCTTGCATGTGCTCTGCCGAGCCCTAGCATGAAGTGATGTGTAAAAGCATTAGCAAGGAATAGGGCAGAGTTCAGCGCCGAGGTCAGCTCTCTGCTTTTAATTAAGGCTAGTGCAAGTTGGGAAAGACAATATCCCATTATTGAGTGGGTAGTGGCTGTCATGTTAGATGTAGTTTCTGCATTCAATTAGAGGAGGCAAATTAGCCTTTAGTGCCAAAAGAAAAACCAAAATGAGAGCCAGTTTGAGGGACCAAAATTAAATGTGAGACACGAAGAATTTATCATCCCCACAAAAATGTTTGGAATACACACTGGAAAGAAACTTCAAGAAATCCATGGAAATGCTTTGAAGGGGACTGACTCACAATCGCTTTGAAGACTTCAGTTTGCTTTTTACTCTCAGATTTTGAAAAAGGTTTTAGAATTCACAAACTGTATTTTCCTCTGACTGGGGGGGGAGGGGCTGGAATGTCTTTCTCCTCCCCGCTCCCTCAAATGCTACTGAGCAAACTGCTTGCCCTCTTTGCTTATCAGTGGCCCCTTAAGAGAGATACTCAGCATCCCGTCCCAGGCAAAGTCTCATGTTCCCAGCGGTGTGAACAGCAAGTTATGGGCAATTATGGGTTGAGGCTGCTTTCTCTTGTACAGACCATAGGACACAGCAATGGGCATAGGCAGATACATCCATGTGGACAAGTAGACCAGGGTCTCTCATGGGAAAAAGGAGTGGGGAAACCTGTAAAACGCTCTAATTACCAGCATCAAACACACCATTTCCCCCACTGCTGCTAGTGGTTTTCAAAAGAAAGAGTGTCTTTTTATTTTATCTTCAGATAGTGACTCTAGCAAAGTAAGCTGAAAACCACTATGGCAACAAATTTACTGTTAATAATATGCACATGAGTTTGCAGTTCATTTTGGAGGATTTTGTACATACCTTATCAAGCATCTCAGCTCAAAAACAAGTCAGCTAATTACCTTCTGGCCTCAGGGTCTCTCTTTCTAGCAGCCCAAGGATGGATGAAGATTGGTTCTCTCACAGCTATTACAACATTGAGCATTTTGCTGCAGCTGTTCCCAAGCAGACAAGAATGATGGACTGTCAGTTTCCTTGTGCGCATACAGAAATAAAACTGTGCAGAAAACCAAATATCTAGTATCTGTGTTTTTTCTTGAAAAAATTTACAATGAAAATAGTAGAGGCAGTTGTAATTATAAATAGGGTATCAAGTTCTTCTAGGTTCATATATTAAAAACAAATTAAAAAGAATACACCAAGATGCAAAAGATGCATCAAATCACTGAATCTATTCTGTCTGGAAGAAACAGATGTAGAAATCATTAAATATAAAACTACTATGGCAATTGTAATGCTGCAGTAATAGCTAGAGAGAGACAACTGGATTCTTACTCTTGATGATGCATGTGGAATTCAATTCCTCCTAAGGACTTTTAGACTTATAAGTAGCAAAGCACCTTTGGGCAGAAGGGAAGGATCATCATGTTTAATACAATCCTTGCGCATTGTGCTTTTTTATTTTTAAATAACAAAATAACACAGGAATAAAACAGTCCAGAATTCATTTCAAATCTGGAGTGGTCTCATGTAGCTACGCAATAAAGAAAAGCATCTTGCCAACACCTTCACCCACCAAACAAAAAAACAAACAAACAAACAAACAAAAAGCCCTTCTCTGAAATGATCTTTGTCATTACTCCAAGCTGGCTCCTAGTGACATGCTGGAGTCAGGAGACCAAACCCACCCCATACCTGGTTACAACAACAGCAGCTCATTGTGCACACCAGCAAGACAAATGCCAGGTAATTGAAAACAAATGTTGGAGGCCTCAGAGAGCCCACAGTAAATTATGAATCTGAATCACCAAGCCCTGTTAGTCCTACAGGTGCTTTGCCTGTTGCTTTTTACAGTCATGGGAAGAGATAGGTTTTATTACCATCATAAAATTAGTTCAAGGAAACAAAAAAATGGGGACGCGAGGATCATGTCTTTTGTCTGTCTTCTTGGTTCTCATTTTTTGGAGTCATGTAAAGCTGAAGGATGATTCAAACATCAGATGAGGGAGAGAAAAACACCCACATGGTAAGAGAAGCCAAGTGTCACGAAGCAGCAGAAAAAAATATCGGCCTCTTTCCCACCCATTCCCATTCCCCATACTAACAGACAGTCCTGTGTTTCCTACAGAGACCTGAAAAACAGCAAGAGCAACTCATCCCGTGCTGTCCACCAAATAACTTTCCCTCAGATGCTGGCTTTGGGACCAGCCCATACTTCTGTTTAGCTTTAGGCTTCTGAGCATTTCTTATCTCTTTTACAGAGACAGAGGGGTGTCAATGGAGGAAACAATTAGTATCCTTTCCCATCCTTCAAAATTTTAAGGAATAGACTTTCCTATTTCACCTTCACTTGTACACACCAACCTATCTTGCTGTCCTGCATCTTTGAAAAGTAATGGTAAATAAAATACTAGTCCCTGACAGGAGCCTTCACAGTCCCATCATTAGCCCAGTAACCCAGTCACGGCTTACATGCATCACTCCTGTTTTTTATTTATTTACTCAAGCTTAGCTTCAGCTTTTTGGTCCAGCTGGTCAAGACACCCCAGGATGCAAAGTTGTGTGAGGGCCTGCAGAGAAGTGCTGCTGGGCTTTCCACCTGGACAGGAAACCACTCAACAGCCCCTTGCATGTGCACTGGTTTCCCCACGCACCTCACCCTAGCCCTAGCATAAATCGTCTTTCCCCAACACCACTGTGGGAACAACTTCCAGGGCTATGTCAAGGTTCCCCTCTGACCTCCAACCTCTCTTCATGCATTTCTTGCTCCTCACACTTGTGAATGTCAGAGCTCACCCACACCAGCTGGGAGAGGTGGACCTTGTCCCTCATCCAGCACATGGCTGCTGAGGAGCACCTCAGGACTGGTTGTGCTCAGCCCTCAGCGCTAGATGTGCTGCTACCTTCTGTACAGCCAAAACCAAGGGGGACAAGGCAAGGGGCTGAGGGGTTTTGGAGAGGTGGGCATCACAGAGAGAGAATGTGGAGAGGACATAATGGCATTGCACTGCAAGGAGTGGAGGGAGGAGCACATTTAAGAAAAAACATCGGCCTTCATTATTAGTGCTGCTCATGGAACAAGATTTTATTAGAACCATCTGAAAGTGTTTTTCTTCCATAAAGTAATTCATCCCTAACAGCTGTGCTTCAGAGCAATGCTGCCACAACCACGTTCGGTGATTGGCACAGCAATACTGCAGCCACGGAACTTCTCGAAACACTCACGTGACAGAAAGAAGAAAGGGGAGTCGAGGGAGGAACCACTCTGTTTCCAGCAAACAGAGACTGCCTGAAAAGTGTAGAGTTAGGAAAAATATACCAGAGTTTTTTTCTAAGCATCTATTGCCTCATGAGCAATTTTAATAAAAAATTAATTTACATACTCTCCTCCTGTCCACAGTAGGGATCATTTTCTGCTCTTTTCTTCCTTGGCTTTTCAAAGCAGGGTGTATTTGCATAAAATCTGGATCTTTATCTCAAGGGTTCACCTGCTGCTTGCTTCCCACCTGAAGCCAAATAAGCGTGTTAGCAACACCATGCTCACTTCCACAGCAGCCAATTGTGATTTCACAGCAAGGACAATGGCTGCCTCAGTTAAGGAATGAGCCACAAAAGCATATTAAATGCCCTAGGAGGCAAAGATCTGGTTTTCATTACATACTCCATGTAATAAGAACCAGGGGAGGTGAAACACAGGAAGCAGGCAGTATATAAGCACAGCTCACATGAGATTTTTATAACACTTTCCACGAGCGTCAACAAGTCTGAGTGAGATTCAGCATCAGGGCCATGGGGAGGTAATGCCCCTGCCAAGGCAAAGTGTTGGAGCTGGTTCTTGACACCTTGCCCATATTCCCATCCTGATCACATCACCTGCTGCCCTCCAGCCAGTCCCTGCCCCTGAAAAGTGATAGCTCTTGCTAGCAGAGTAGTGTCTTGGACATTTAATGCCAAAAAAAATGCAGTCATGGCAGTACACAAGAGCGATTATCCCCATCAGGAAGCTCTTTCAGTCACACATCAGAAGAGGAAGGCAAGTGGTCCAGAGCAGCGGTGTTTTCTATGCTAATTTCATAGAATCAGAATGGTTTGGGTTGGAAGGAAGCACCCAGTTCCAACCCCCCCCGCCACAGGCAGAGACACCTTTCACTAGACCAGGCTGACCAAAGCCCCATCCAACCTGGTCTTAAACAAAGAGTAATCAGGCACCAGAATGGGTTGCCCAGGGAAGCGGTGGAGTCACCATCCCTGGGGGTGTTCAAGGGAATCACAGAATCATCTAGGTTGGAAGAGACCTCCAAGATCATTAGTCCAACCTCTGACCTAACACTAACAAGTCCTCCACTAAACCATATCACTAAGCTCTACATCTAAACATCTTTTAAAGATCTCCAGGGATGGTGACTCAACCACTTCCCTGGGCAGCCCATTCCAATGCTTAACAACTTTTCAGTAAAGAAGATCTTCCTAATATTCAACCTAAACCTCCCCTGGTGCAACTTTAGCCCATTCTCCCCCCAAAAAAGAAGCACTCGCACAACCCCTGAGAATCAGCAACAGAGCTGTTTATTGCCAGGACATCTTGCAGGTAAGCCTGCAGAATGTCCGCGGTGTTTGGCAGCTCCAAGCTAATGCGTGTGATGGAGACTGAACAACGAGTAGGCGGCTCACCGGGCACTCCTGTGACGCTGTTTGTGCTCTCAGATCACAAAGACATGCCACAGTAGTCCCAGGTCTGCTCTGGCAGAGGTGGATCCACTTCCATCTGTTCTTACACTTCTGGTGGATCCAGCTCCATTGGCTCCACGGTGTTAGGCAGAAGGCTAAGCCAGTCCTTGCCCGGGACTGCCCAAACAGGATGCCTTCCATCCGGAATGTTTTCAGGCCAGGGTGCCGAACCAGGAGGTCGTCCAGTTCCATGCCTCAGTCCCATGCCACTGTCGGGTTGATTTTCACGCATGGGTCCGACGCTGCCGTCAGGTTTACGGACATTATTGGGTCATGCACTGTACTCTGGACCATGGGCATGCCTCTGCTCCCTGCGGCTGTCTGTCTGATGTTCCTGCCTTCGCCCCATATCACCGTTGCTCCTATGGTAAGGCCCAGTCCCCCTGTTGCTGTGTGTTTGAGGGGCCGGCCTGTTCCCCGCATTGTTGCAGTGCCAGTGGTACCACCTGTATATGTCTGTGGGCTGGGTGCTAGAGGTCTCTTGGGCACTGGTGTTTCTTGTGCCACCGGCGCTATCCCTCCGCCCACGACACATCTCCTTCTGGTCAGGTGCATTCCTTCTCGGTGCTTCACAGTATCACAGATTTCTAGGTTGGAAGAGACCTCAAGATCATCGAGTCCAACCTCCGACCTAACACTAAGTACTCCACTAAACCATATCGCTAAGGGCTACATCTAAACGTCTTTTAAAGACCTCCAGGGATGGTGACTCCACCACCTCCCTGGGCAGCCCATTCCAATGCTTAATAACCCTTTCGGTAAAGAAGTACTTCCTAACATCCAACCTAAAACTCCCCTGTCACAACTTTCGCCCATTCCCCCTCGTCCTGTCACCAGGCACGTAGGAGAACAGACCAACCCCCACCTCTTTACAGCCTCCTTTAAGGTAACTGTAGAGAGCGATAAGGTCGCCCCTGAGCCTCCTCTTCTCCAGGCTGAACAAGCCCAGCTCCCTCAGCCGCTCCTCGTAAGACTTGTTCTCCAGACCCCTCACCAGCTTGGTCGCCCTTCTCTGGACTCGCTCGAGCACGTCCATGTCCTTCCTGTAGCGAGGGGCCCAAAACTGAACACAGTACTCAAGGTGCGGCCTCACCAGAGCCGAGTACAGGGGCACAATCACTTCCCTAGACCTGCTGGCCACACTGCTTCTTATACAGGCCAGGATGCTGTTGGCCTTCTTGGCCACCTGGGCACACTGCTGGCTCATATTCAGCTGACTATCAACCAATACTCCCAGGTCCTTCTTGGCCAGGCAGCTTTCCAGCCACTCATCTCCCAGCCTGTAGCTCTGCTTGGGGTTGTTGCGCCCCAGGTGCAGGACCCGGCACTTGGCCTTGTTGAACTTCATAGAGTTGACCTCAGCCCATCGCTCCAGCCTGTCCAGATCCTCCTGCAGAGCCTTCCTGCCCTCGAGCAGATCGACACACGCACTTAGCTTGGTGTCATCTGCAAACTTACTGAGGGTGCACTGGACGCCCTCATCCAGATCATCGATAAAGATATTAAAGAGGACCGGCCCCAGTACCGAGCCCTGGGGGACTCCACTAGTAACCAGCCTCCAACCAGATTTGACTCCATTCACCACAACTCTTTGGGCCCGGCCATCCAGCCAGTTTCTAACCCAGCAAAGCGTATGCCAGTCCAAGCCCCGAGCAGCCAGTTTCTTGAGGAGAATGTTGTGGGGAACGGTGTCAAAAGCCTTACTGAGGTCAAGGTAAACCACATCCACAGCCTTTCCCTCATCCACCAAGCGCGTCACTTGGTCATAGAAGGAGATCAGGTTCGTCAAGCAGGACCTGCCTTTCATAAACCCATGCTGACTGGGCCTGATCGCCTGCTTGCCCTGCAAGTGCCGCGTGATGACCCTCAAGATAATCTGCTCCATGAGCTTTCCTGGCACTGAGGTCAAACTGACAGGCCTATAGTTCCCCGGGTCTGCCCTGCGGCCCTTCTTATAGATGGGCGTCACATTGGCTAGCCGCCAGTCAACTGGGACCTCCCCCGATAGCCAGGACTTCCGATAAATGATGGAAAGCGGCTCGGCCAGCTCCTCCGCCAGTTCTTTCAGTACCCTCGGGTGCATCCCATCCGGCCCCATCGACTTGCGCACATCCAAGCTCCGTAGCAGGTCGCCAACCATTTCCTCATGGATAGCGAGGGCCACATCCTGCTCCCCATCCCCTTCCACCAGCTCAGGGCACTGGGTATCCAGAGAACAACCGGTATTGCCGCTAAAGACTGAGGCAAAGGCGGCATTAAGCACCTCAGCCTTTTCCTCATCCTTAGTAACTAGGTTTCCCCTCGCATCCAGTAAAGGATGGAGATTCTCCTTAGTCCTCCGTTTCGCGTTGATATATTTGTAAAAGGATTTTTTGTTGTCTTTAACGGCAGTAGCCAGATTGAGCTCCAGATGAGCTTTGGCCTTTCTAATTTTCTCCCTGCACAGCCTCGCTACATCCTTGTAGTCCTCCTCCGTGGCCCGCCCTTTTTTCCAAAGATTATAAACCCTCTTTTTTCTGCTAAGCACAAGCCGCAACTCCCTGTTGAGCCAGGCCGGTCTTCTTCCACGCCGGCTCGTCTTTGGGCACGTGGGGACGGACCGCTCCTGTGCCATCACGATTTCCTTCTTGAGGAGCGCCCAGCCTTCCTGGACTCCTCTGCCCTTCAGAACTGCCTCCCAAGGGACTCGGCCAACCAGCGTCCTGAGCAGCTCAAAGTCAGCCCTCCGGAAGTCCAATACAGCAGTTTTACCGGTCCCCTTCCTGGCCTCGCCAAGAATAGAGAACTCTACCATTTCGTGGTCACTCTGCCCAAGACAGCTTCCGACCACCACATCTCCCACCAGTCCTTGTCTGTTTGTGAAGAGAAGGTCTAGCGGGGCACCACCCCTGGTAGGTTCACTGACCAGCTGCGTCAGGAAGCTATCTCCCACGCTCTCCAGAAACCTCCTAGACTGCTTTCTCTGTGCCGTGTTGTGTTTCCAGGATATGTCCGGGAAGTTGAAGTCCCCCACGAGGACAAGCGCCGACGATTTTGCAACTTCTGTCAGTTGCCTATAAAACTCCTCATCCGTCTCCTCATCCTGGTTCGGCGGTCTATAACAGACCCCGACCAGGATGCTAGCCTTGCCGGCCTTCCCGCGGATCCTTACCCACAGGGATTCAACCTTATCATTCCCAGCCTGGAGTTCCACAACATCAACATCAAAAGATTCTCTAATGTAGAGAGCCACGCCACCCCCCCCTCTGTGCTGCCTGTCCCTCCTGAAGAGCCGATAGCCAGGCATTGCAGCACTCCAGTCGTGGGAGCGGTCCCACCACGTCTCTGTGATGGCAACCAAGTCGTAGCCTGCCTGCTGCACGATGGCTTCCAGCTCCTCCTGTTTGTTACCCATGCTGCGTGCATTAGTGTAGATGCACTTCAGCTGGGCCATCGCCTTCTTCCCCGGCCTAGCCATTGTTTCCCCCAGCACAGCTCCAACAAGCCTTGTTTGAGCCCCGTCCCCCTTCTTACCTAGTTTAAAGCACTCTCTATGAGCCCCGCCAGCTCCTGGCCTAGGATCCATTTTCCCCTTGGAGATAGGGACCCGTCTGGGGCCATCAGGCCAGGTGCCGAGTAAAGCTCCTCATGGTGAAAAAACCCAAAATTTCTGTGCTGGCACCAGCCTCTGAGCCACCTATTAACCACGTGAGCTTTCCGTGTCCTCTCCGTGCCTCTCCCTTCCCCCGTAGGGATAGACGAAAACACCACCTGCACTCCCGCTCCCTCCACCAATCGTCCCAGCCCCCTATAGTCCTGTTTGATAGCCTTGAGGCTTCTCTTTTCAACATCGTCACTGCCAGCCTGGACTATCAAAAGCGGGTAATAGTCAGAGGGGCGAACCAGGTTGGGAAGCTTCCTGGTAACGTCTCTGACCCTGGCCCCAGGGAGGCAGCAGACTTCCCTATGTGTGGGGTCAGGCCAACAAATAGGGCCCTCCGTTCCCCTAAGGAGGGAGTCGCCCACAACAATCACCCTTCTTTCTTTCTTGGTGGAGGCAGTCCTGAGGCGTGGAGTCAACTTCCTCACCTCAGGCATCCTCCTGGGTAGGCCTCCTACCTCATCCTCACCCACCGGTCTCTCAAGCTCCAGGGCCTCAAACCTATTGCTCAAGGGCACCTGGGAAGGTGGCACCGGAAGGGGAGGGCATCTCCTGCGAGGTCGAGCAGGGACCTGTCTCCCTTCCTCCTCAACTCGCAGGTCCCCTCCCACTGCCCGATGGCAACAGGGCAGGGGTCCACCCCCCTTTGGGGCGTCTCACCCTGGTCCCTCTCCCTCCGGTCCTGCAGGGAGTCGCTCCACCAGTCTATCTCCCGCTCGCACTCCCTGATATCCCTCAACCTCTGCACCTCGTCCTTGAGTTCCGCCACCATGCGGACCAGGTCGTCCACCTGCTCGCACCTCACGCGAGCAGTCTCTCTGCCTCCCGCCGATGGCAGCAAGAGGCTCAGACACTCCCCGCACCCGGAGACCTGAACTGCCGCACGTTTGGACGGGCAGTCGGTCTGGGTGTGTACTGACTTCCTAGAGAAGGCACCGTGCCTGGTGGAGACCATCGCAGCCCAGCTGACGGGAGAGTGCCGTTGGAGGAGTTGTCCCTATGGGCGGGTGTGAGCGCTCCGCCCTTCCTGCCCGCCCTGCCCGCGCTCACTGCCTCGCTAACTGCCGCGTCACTCCCCCCGCGTCACTCCCTGTTTGCCGGCCCTGGTCGCCGCGCTCCCTAAGGGCCGCCTTTGAACGGCCGGGGGGAGGAGCTGTCGCTGACGCTGCTGGCTCCGCCTACGCCTCGTCAGCCTCCCTCACGAGGGCTGCCGGTGCCTGGCGGCTCCCTCACGTAGGCCCGATGCCCGAAAAATAGCCCTGCCTGTCCCGATCCCGCGCTCCGCTGCAGCACGCGTCTGCCCCGGAGCCGGTCGCCTCGGCAAGTGCCAGCCGAGCACTTACCCAGCACCAAACCTCCTCAACCCTGGCATCTTCCTTCTCCGTCCCTGCCATGCAGCCTGTGACTTTCCTTTCCCCTCTTTATTCCCTCCAGGGTATGAGCTCTTCATTTGCCTCTCTCAGGCTCTATGCTCAGACTGGTGCCCAGCTTTGGCTCTTGCTACACTTTTCCCCTCATTTTATTATACTGTTTTAATTTATGTTTCTTGATGTAGTCACTAGCTGTATAGCAAAAATACTCTTCTCCCAAGGTCCTCGTCCCATGGCTCAAAATAAAACAATTGCATACAATGGGAAGACATTCTCAACTGGAGCAATTTATTGGCAGAACCCCTGCCCAGCCTCATCTCATCCATACCTTTTCTTCTGTTATTGTTTTCTGCTGTTACATTAGGCAGAGAGCAGCTATGTAAAATACACCTAACTCAAAGAGCAGATGGATTTTTTGCATGATAAATCTAGAAGACAGGAGTTATTTAATTGACTTCTTCAAGTAGTTTCTTGTTTTTAAAGGAAAGAAACCTGAGGAAAAATCTGGGAGGTGAATAGCTGAGTACAAATGCAAGGGAATGTTCTTGGCTGCTTTAGCATGACACTTCTGTCCCACTCTCACCCCATACCTAGATATGGAGGACACAAAATTGGGGTTTTTCTGTTTCCCTACTTGTCCTCTACTCCCTGCTATTGTATTGGAGATTCAAGTGGGGTGGTGGAAAGGGTCTCTGTTAAATCGACTCCTGTGACCCCACAGGTCTCCGACCCCTCAAGGATTATTTAATTCCTATCACAGACAGGGTCGGGGAAACACAGGACTCCCTTCTTTTCTGCCAGACTCCTCTGGTTCTTTGCCCTGAACTGTTCAATCTGTTCCTTTCTCCACCCTTCCCACTTATTCCCCTTGAGGTTCCTACCATGCCACTGAGTTGTGCCATTCTTATGGCAATGCTGAAGGCCTGAGTCTTCCCACTGTCAGAAAGCCACCAATAATATTATACTCCTTTCTTAATTGCCACACGCTCCCAATTCCCTTCCTGCTATGTGACCTGCATCCTTTATTCATCTTTTCTATGTTTCTAAGGGTTATCCTAATCCTCCTTCACACACATCCTTGGAAAGGAACAAGGTGCCTGGAGCACAAACGCCACACCCTTACCATGCCTCTGCCCACAATCCTTCCAGCCACATCTGTCCTCTCAGCCCATCTCTGAAGTGCAGCATTTTAAAAGGACTCTTTCCCTGCGAGGGGAACTGACTCAGAAAACCAGGAGCAGCTGTTAAATCTCAAGAGCTGCAGGTAAAGGCTCCTGAGCTTTCCTTCTGGGCAAGCCAGGATGCTTTCCCACAACCTCCTGGCACCCGAGGGGCCATCTGAGCTTCTATACCCCTTTATTCAGCAAACCACCAGCAGGCATCATCAGTTGTTTGGAAAATGTTGCTTTGGGCGATGCAGGGGGAGCTTGGTGGTAGGTCAGTCATGCCTCTCTAGCCATGTGTTCTGCGGGTGAAGATGGCCATCAGCTTCTTGGCGAGGAGACAGAACTAAGGTTTTCTGGCAAGATTGGCAAACAGAGAACATTTACCATGTGAAATCTTTCTATTGCTTCAGACCCAAACGATATTCTTCACACATCCTCAGACAACCAACTTGTGTAGTTTCTGCAGAGCATTCCCTTTCAATTCATGATAAAGGTATATAGCTGTTGAAACAAAGATCACAGCTGTGCCTGCCACACCAAGCTACACAACCCAAGACATCAGACATTTTCCTGCCAAGCAGTTTCTTTATGCAACGCAGGGTGCAAGCAGGAGAGGGCTGGCAGCTACAATCTTTCCTGTACACAGGGATGCAGGAACAGCTGCTGCATGCTTTCTTATAAACCATAATTTGACAGCAGATTTGATTCAAGGCAAAACTTTCCCTTGTCAGGTACCTGCTTTTCAGTAGGCAGTTCTACCAAATGTGCATTGATTGCCATGTAAGTGTTTCTCAGCTAGCTATAAAATTTCCTTGGTGAAAACAGGTTAAACACGTTCAATAGTTCCTCTCCAGGAACAAGCACGTGATTTTGCATTCTCAGCTTCTTCTTGGGGAAGTGCTGCCAATACTGGTGGATCCAAAAAAAAAAAATCTCATCTTTCATGCTCTTAAAGCAACATTCTCCCCCCCTTTCCCTACCAAAACAAAGCTGCACAGTGTTATCCTTCCTCTAATACAAAATAAATGGCAGGATTCCAGCACTTGCAGTCACCTCTGCTAGTAAGTACATTGTGCAAGGGAAGACAATTCATGCAAAGGAAATCAATTCTTTTCAGACTTCCAAGTGTCCTTTTTAAGACCTTCAGGGAATATTTTTTAAATGATGAAAAATACCTCAGCGTCCCTTACTGTGGCTTGGTGCCTACTAAAAATAATTTCAGCAGCTCTGCTATCTCTGTAGGCCTTTGTAACTGGCGCAGAGGAGACAGGGTAGAGCTGCAGCTGGAACACCATTTGCTTTTATTTCCTGATCTACGCTCTCCTCCTAAAAAGTATTGCTTTTTCAACATTTAACTTAAGTGGCTCAACGATAGGGCTGATGATGCTCTTTCTGGTGTCTGTCCATATTGCCTCTCTGCTATATGTTTTGGAGAACTACATCTGAGGTGCACTCTGATGTTTAACAGTTATATTTGGCAAAGACTAAGATTCAGAGAGTCCAAAGCAACATGAATGCTCTACAGACTTCTACATTATTACAACAGCATTGACTCTGTAGAAAGGTAGCCGCTGCTGTTTAAATAAAAAAAGAGTTGTTGAGCCTTTTGTAGCTCCACAGCAATTCACAACTGGTATTTGGAGAGAGTAACAGCTCATTTTCCAAGGTAGGATGAATACAGCACCTTGAAATAAAATAAGCATGGCACATGAACGGCACATTTTTTTATTTTCTTTTACACTATGTTTTGAGAGACTGATAAATGTAGGCCCTGTTTTACTTAGATAGGCAGTGATATGTGGTTTGTCTATGCCTCCAGGTAGAACTGAAGCTGTATCATGAGAATCTTCGTACAGCTAGATACACAGTAATCCAAACCCATATTGTGTTCTCAACTAGTGGATGCAAGTGGAGTGGGAACTCCTGTGCCGAGTTCTAAGCTGAAGCTGCTTCCTATGCAATTACATGTGACAGTGATAGGACTGATTTGGGTGTGTGTTTTGTTTTACATATTAAAGTTAACACTGAAAAAAAATATTTCCCTGCAAATATTTAAATATAGCTTTAAAGATCAACAGTCTCAAAATAACCATCTGGTTATTACACCTCTGGCGTGATAAGGACTTCCTTGGTAAAATTCTCTGGTTTGTATTATCCAATAAACCAATCTAAGTAATCAATAATGAAGATTTTTAGCTTTAAAAATGTATTCAGTTGCCATACAGAATCATGGAAATCAACAGAACTGCTTGAAGTCAAGTATGTATTTCATGTAGAAACATCTGTGTTTGCAGAGTCTGCCTGCAGCATCAGAAAGTTGAGCACATTCTGGCTGGAGGTTTACCTTTAATTACCTTTCCTCCAGATACTGAAATAAAATGAGAAATACCCCTCTTTTTTCACTCTTAGTTTTATTATAAAAATCAACATTTCATTTGTTACAACTCAGTTTATAGTAATAATTGGAAAGGATTTTTGTACAAGGTTTATATACACCTTACAAGTAAAGCACTTTATTTTACAAAAAAAAAAAGTTAGTGAATGAGTGAATAGGGCTGACCAAATGTTGGTCATTATAATATAAATACATCCTTGCAAAGCACCATCATACCAAAGTTGATGAACAAGAGACACCAGCTGGCTTTAAGACAATGACAAACAGTGATTAAAGCTTACAAAAAGAACAAACAAAACAAAAACAAAAACAAGATTAAAAATCTGAAAGCAGCACCAGATCCTTCACTTGCAAACAAGGCTAGTTCAGCTTAAGCCTGGTGGTATCCTCTTTACAAAAAGACACTTTCATTTTCCCTGGCTGACTCTTAACTGCCTGGCTTAAGGCTACAGCCATTTTAATCAGGACTTCAAAGCTGCTCCTTGTTCACTGAAAAGAGGGGAACAAGACTGCTCTCCAGTAGTTTCATCATAACAATCGCGCATGCTATTAAGACAATCTCTGGCCTGAATCTAATACAGACAGTTTACTTTGCTCTGCATAGTTTTGGAGTGGATCACCCAGTCCCTGTAAACGCTAGGATAGCATCAACCATTGATCTGCCTTTTTAAAAAGGAAAAGGAAAGAAAACTGCTCATTTGGGTCACTACAGTATTTTATTTTACTTCTTTTAGAAAGAAATGGAATGTTTTGTATGAATTTTAAAGCTGTTAGGTCATTCCTAACTTATTTTTGAGGTGTATTTGTCACCTGCCAACTAACTTTCAAGCAATAACCCCATCACAATGCAATTTTAAAAGCATGGCTAGGAAATCAATTTCTGAATAACATTCAAATTATTTTTTGCACCCAATGAGCCATCTATTTTTTGTTGTATAAATAATGATCTGCTACATGTACAGTACACATTCAAGAGCAGATTCTGTCCACAGCAATGCAGTGTGACAAGAATGCTCAAGACAAGTGTGTCAGGAAAAGAGTGATTGATAAGGTTTTAGAGATATCTTGAAGTCATTTGGTTCAGCAGCATGCGTGACCAGGGATTGACCAGGGAGCTCTGTAGTTCAAGTCATTCCCTCTAGAATGGTGGCAATCAATTTCAAGGAGATTTCCCAAGCAGTAAAGAATGGAAATAATACATTGGCCTTTTCTTTATCTTAAGACAGATGTAACTGTTTCAAAGTAAAATGAATGAATCTATGTTTAAGACTCATAAATCAAACCATTTCTAGAGAATCAGACATAAATAGAGATGCAATGCACAAACCAGAGATCAGAACTCTGCCAAAGCCCATTAATGCAATAAATAGGGATTTTCTGAATGCTCCTTCACTTGCAGTGGATTGTAGCACCTCCAATGTCAAGCAGTTTGGGTGCATTTTTCTTCATAATTACTACAACAGATTGATTTTTATGTATTTACAGAAAGCATAAAAGTTTTACTTATCTGCAAAATGGACTCCAAAATAGAGCAGTATAAAAAATGTGCTTTCTCTCCTATCCGGCATGACAAAGCATTAATTATTTAGGTTTAAAGTAGCAAGTAGTCTGCTGTCTGTTCTACAAACTAGACAAAAGAAGTCCAGCTTGGCTGAGACGGTATGACAGCATTAGCACTTTGAAAGGCAGCAAGGCCAAATCTGCCAATGTGGGTGTATGAACGTGCATGCATGCACAAGAAAATTACTAACTTTGGGTAAATTCACATTACCAAAGATATGTGTACCTGCATACATATACTTATACATAAATACATGCACATGGGAGAAATGTTATTGCGGTATACTGGAATTTACAATGCTGAAAGTTACAACTCGCAGCAAAATGAATCCTTTTATATAAACTGGCTCATTTGCATGTTTTACATTATTGTAAATATTCCATTTAATGCAAACATAGATTGCATGAATTTATATTCATGGAAACCATTCGTTATTTCAAATGCAAATGTTATATGTATGCATGTTCCATTTACCCTAAGTTTTTTTTTCCATAAATATCTTAGTATCCAAAAGCTGTGGAAAAACAATGAATGTTCCATAGGAAGGTCTGAAATGCAGGCAGTATGATGTGGCAGGTATAATTTTAAAAGACAATTGAGTATCATGTTGCCATTTAAACATGAAAAGCTCCTGCTGAACATTCACAGACTAATTTTCAATGAACTTTACTGTCCATTTATTTTTTTTAAAACTAGAAAGGACTGTCCCTTTCCTGATTGAGTATGTCAGCTATTTCCATGCCCAGGCATTCAGCTATGAACACTTTCTAGGTGTCTAGAGGAAAAAAACCTGCACATTTAATAGAGTTATGTTAAATACTCCTAATTTATATATGTCTGATGCTGTAAGATAAGGACAATTATGCATAGCTTAAAGTCTATGAACAGTTTCATTGAGATCAATGTGACCACTTTAATGTTAATGCTACACATCCACTTTGGCTGTCTCCTGAATTGATTTGTGTTACTTACAGTCCTAAAACGTGTGTTTTACCTACAGTTCAGTCAATTTGAGAAGCAGCAGAAAGCACAATCCTGACTGAGGGAATGACAGAGTATCAATCGTGACTGGTTCAGCGGCAGAGAGGAACTGAGAGAATTGTTTGGTCTCAGTGTTCAAGCAGTATATGGTTCATCCACTGAGATTGTGTCAGGTGCACATACTAGTTTTTGCATCAATGCTTTTACAGTTTGGATACCTGCTTAAGAGGAACTTCACAGATCAAGAATTTGTTCTGAATTTTACTCTAGATTTACTGGGAAAGTACAGGTACATGCAAAGGCAGAACACAGCTTCCCACTAAATAAATTCTTTGGTTAATCCAGACAAAGAACAGCCTGTTCCTTATGCTGGTCATCTTCAGTAGAAAAAAAAAAAATCAGTCTGTCCACTTTCTTGCTCTTCACATGAACCTCCCAGAGGCAGATCACTCAAAATATCTGATGCACAAACTGAGATGTACTTATCTAAAAGACTTGATCAAATTCTACACTAAATTACACAATTATGAAAAGGAACATTCAATGAAACAGTGTAATTGCCCCAGAAAGAGGATACCACTCCTTAAGCTTAACCACCTCGAGAGTTTTTCAAACAGAAATTGGCACACTGAAAAAGTATTTTGCAAGAAGAGACCATTGCCATCGCAGTACAAGCACTTGGACTGAGATATAACAATGCAATATTCTTCTGAGTTCATTAGTGCAAGTTTCCACATGTGAACCCCACACGGAATGCTGCACATGAAAAAATGTAAACAACAGAGAAGTTTCTATTCCCATCGGCATGCCAGCCTCAACTCCCCCCACCCCAACACACCCACCCTCCCCCCCCTTCATATAAATGGTTTCAAGTTCCCTTATAGTTCACAAGACCCTCAACATCCATCCTGCTGGAGAACACAAACAAGCTTCTTCACCAACAATGAAGAGCCAGAAGAACAGCTACCACAATTCCTAGATACCTAGAATGAAGCTGGGCAGATTTTCAGCGCACCAGATCCAGAAATAAACTGTAGTAGTCTGTAGTCCATCCAGGCTTTTTAAAGTTTTCTCAGGTATCTTTGACTATGAGAAAGACTCTTTATTATAGCTGGGATTTCAAATGCCATGTTTTTCCTTGGAGCTAAAAAAAACAAGGCTCCAGTACGCAACAAGATCGGCAGCACTAGCAAGAACTATTTGTCACTAATTCTGTCAACACTATGAATTAAAGCCCATGCCACATTTTCAGATTATTTTGCTTAGTTGAAACTGGATGGGAAACAAACAGAGAACAATGAAAGCCAAATGGCACCTCTGCACAGTTATTTCATCCATACTATGCCCAAAGGCTAAGAATGCAAAAGCTTTTGTTTTGAGAGAGAAGATTCAGAGGTCCAACCTTTGAAGGCATTGAGCACCTTCAACATGGATTTAATATCAACAGAAGGTGCAAATGCATAATGCCATCTAGAATCAGGTGTACTGTAAGCTCTGCTACAGTCAAAGCAAATTCAGAACACTGCACTGGAGTCAAAGAGGAGTTAATAACATCCTAGGTTGTTCCTCAACCTACACAAATAATGTTTTCAGTTGATTATATACTCTCCCTTTCAAAATCACCACTGTGAGACTAAAGGGAGAAGGGGCTAAATAAGATAATATACAAAAATAGAGATGTGAATATAAAATGGTTTGGTTAAGAATATCTTAAATCTGACATTCACAGCGGTTAATACTAAAGTATTAAACTCACACCACGCAAAAAGAGGAGGTATGTCAAAATCATACTGAGAAAACTGGTTTTACCTAACACAAATCGTGAGCAGTTAATACAGCAAGGGAACACCTTCCAATGATCAAAACTTCTATTTCTTAATGGACAGTTGCTCCACTGAAAGTTAAATGCTTCCTTACTAGGAAAAAAAATAATATATATATATTTATATATATGATTTGGATACGGTGGTATCAATACACACTGAAAGTACTGCAAGGATATATTATTCATTTACAGTAAAACTAACAATCCATGGTTAAATTTATAGTTTATAAATATGCTGTCTATATTATATGTGGTATAAAAATATTTGACATTTTGTGGGCACTAGGTCAAAATAAGTTTTTCTTTTTAAGGGACTAAAAATCATTCAGGTATATGCATATTACCCTTGTCAATTACGTGAAAATCACACTTATCCGGTACAAAACAGAATCCTACTGTGTTGGCAAAATGAATGAAGTAATGTATAGCATGACACTCATTGCGTGACAAGGCTAGTTAGGAGGGGAAAAAAAGAATTTACAGCAGCCCAATTCTAGCAGTATTTTAAATTAGGGTTATATGATTTAAGTGACATGGGAAGGAAGAAAGGATGCAGAAGAGATGAGAAAAGCTAAACAGTGTTAAGAAAGCACACTTTAAAATATACCCAACCAAAATCATTGAAATTCTAGAAGCAAGGAGAGAGCTCTAAATGCTCTAGTTTGGTAAATGCATTAAGAAAAACAGAGGTGTCTTCTTTAAAAAAAAAAAAAAAAAGTGTGATTATTTTTCTGGATTCACTGCTACGATTGCTGTATTCCTGTAGAAAACAAAGCCCTTTATGTAAGGTTAATATCTGTCCTGACTGCGTTTTCAAGTTTAACTTTAGTTGCTGGCCCTCTGTAGTTAATATAGAGGTTATTTGGCTACTTCCAAGTATCTATGGTATGCTGCTCTGAGATGGACTTCTTTATTATTAATTACTTTAAACATTTTTGGTATTGACAAACCCCACAATGTCACACCTCACTGGACAAGTGACACATCCTGGTTCTTCCATTTCCTTATGTGCTCAGTCACTTCACTGGATTAAGGCATGTTTTTGAGTTCCGTTTGCAAAAATAAAAACTTTTTGTACAAATGTCTGGGTTCTTTTATACAAAAATTTTTCTTCTTATGGCACAAGCAGCAGTTGCTGTTTAAGAAAATATATAAATATCCTTTTTTTCTCTCTTCTGTACAAATATCTCCAGGATTCCTCCACCCCACTTAATAACATTTAACTGTACACTGTCCTACCTCATCCCTCTTTGAGAGCTCCCTCCCCCCTCCCCAGCAGAACATTTTGTATTTACACTTTCACAACAGAGGCGGATAACGGAGAGGGGGGCTGCCCCTCATGAGGAGTCCGTGCAGGGGGATGGTGGCGGTGGGTAGAGATGGTGCGAGTAGCTCCGCTCCGTGTACGGGGAGGGTGGGCAGCTCTCATAGTTCTCCTCCGCCGACAGGTACTGGCTGCGCGGAGTCGGAGGCGGAGGGACGGGCTCTGAATCATAGTTCAAGTCACTGGTGTAGCCCTTGGCCGTCGCTGCCGTCACCCTTCGGCTAGGGGCATAGTCACTGTCGCAGACATCTGTGCTGCAGGGGGTCGTGGGAGGTGCAAAATGCCGGTAGCTGTAAGGCCTGTAGCTGCAGCAGGTGGGGAGATATATGGGAAGAGTGTTGACATGGAGAAGGGCCATGCATTTCACGCAAGACAGCCATAAAAAAGTGAGTGGCAGGTAAGTCAGGGTGGGAAAAGGCAGGGGGGCAACCTTTGCAGCAGATGCACAGCATCACCTTTCTCTCTGACACAGTGAACTTGCTAACTACTCCTGTGGCCAAAGTCAACCTTTGTGCTGTATCAGTCAAATTAGAGTAACCAGTGAAAGGGATACTAACTATTCATTACCTACAGACAACAGGCTCCCTAAAGGCCTTAGCTGAGATAAAAAAAAAAAAAGTTACTCCTAAGAGCAGGGCTGGAAGCACACTGTGGGGAAAAAATAGATGTGTTGCAATCTTGGAGATGTTCTAGTATCCATAAATTGGATAATGGACTAAGTTCCAAGTTGAGAGAGAAACCGAAAACCAGCTGGTACCTTCACAGCAGTCAGGAGAATTACCTGCCAGACCAGAAACTTGGAGGGAATTCCCAAAGGCTGCTACCATCAAGCATTTTTAAAAATGAGCCCAAGATAGTTTAAAGAAAACTGACTAGAAAGGGAGGTGGTTGGTAGCTACAAGGGCCACCATCAAAATCCGTAGCTGGGGGCAGGTGGGGATGCAGCTCCTCTGTATTCAAGCCAGAATGTTAGTAAAGACCAGAATAGATCTGAAGCAGCAGAACTAGGTTTTATTTTTGGGCCGGGGAGCATTCTGAAAATATTTAAGCCTACACTACATCTCTAATACCATTTACAATACTAAAAGTCACATCAGCTAACCAGTGATCAGCAGGGTTCATGCTGGTGCCAAGATTTGGTTTTATTTCATTACTAAATTACTAATCATTTTTAAAGATTTTTCATATGGCTGGAAGGGACCATTATAAACATCTGCTCTGACCTTCTGCACAACAGAGGCCATATTTTCTGCTAATGGAGAAGAGGTGTCTTTTCAGCCCCAGAGACCTCATTATCCAAAAGCCCCCAAAGGCTGTGTGTTAGGGAGGCATTTCTTTCAGGAGACATATACAGCTACCTCTTCTCATTGACTAGATCTTCTAGCGATTTGGGAGGGGAACCTTTACAACCTTTTGTTAGCAGGTCACTTGCTCTTTTTTTTTTTTTTTTGGTAATTAGTCATAAAATGATAATGAACTCTAAAGGAAGGTGAGAAAGATGTATTCAAATAAACAAGGATAAAACTTACATGTCCGTAAATATCAGTCAGAGAAAATAAGTAAAAGGTTAGCAACCTTTTTCAGATATTAACACTAAATATATCAAATTAGATTTTTTTGTGCTTTATCTAGGCCATTAATATTATTTCTGAAATACTAGCCTTTATAGTGCCAACTTTGCTCCACTTGGTGTTGTCTATCATTTCATATAGTTACATAACAAATTATTTATAACAAGGCTAAAACAATGCAGGTTTCATTCCAGGGTACGTGTCTTTGGCTCTGTTATCATGACACCAAGTCAGCATCTAACTAATTTTGTGACAAGAATGAGTGTTGTTATTTCCCCTAAGGCAATACACCCAAGAGGTGTACCACTAACCCACTTACTGTATGATTAACCTCAAACGATGCTGCACTTAAACACACACAGCAGTGACATGATACATGTGAACCAATTTAAGCATCTGTTTTAGTACTTGCAGAATTAGTGGTTTTGATTGCAATTCTTATGGAGCAGGGACTGTCTTTATTCTGCATTCTACGCTAACAGTTTTGATCCTGACAGAAGCTATTGTAATAATAATTACCTGTAGGATCTATGAGTGGATGGGCTGTTTGAAGAATAACCAAATTCCATGGTATAATGTGAACGTTCAGTAGCTGGTGAAGGTGGTGGGTTCAAAATCTAAGGAAAAGGAAAGAAAAAAGCTGCAGTTAAGATATGAAGGAGAATCAAGAAAACATCAGTGTTATAAGTTTTCTTTTTAGTACTTTTTAATAGGAACCTTAAGTTGAGAACTACATGCACAGCCCCTCCCAACAAACAGGATTTTTCCTATGTTTATTCCCAGTTCTTTAACAGATCCTGGAAATCCCGCTTGTTACCATTCCCATAGAAGATATTACTAAGCTCTTCTCAAAAATGCTGACTGCTGTTGATATTTTGACATACCCAGTGCTGAAAAGTAAAGCTGAAGCTAGCTGTTCAATAGTAGATTGCCACTGGGGAAACCACTGCCCTACGCAAACTGGCAAATATCTACCCCTACTAGCTTGTAGTTCTTAAGCACTATGCTGTTTAGAATACTCGCAGTTTGCTGTCCAAGGCGAGCATTTGTTCCCTTTACTGTCATACTCCTACTTCAGAAATTGAATTTTTATTAGACTAATTTGAAGATACAAAATGATGATTTGATTTTCAGAACTGCAAAACAGACAGCTGAATATTTCAGCCCACGCTGACAAAGCATGTAACTAACGCTAGACAGTGACTTGTGGACTTCATGTAAAGTAGCTAAAACAACCATCAGATCACAGAATGCTTTGAGTTGGAAGTGACCTTAAAGATCATCTGGTTCCAACCCCTCTGCGATGGGCAGAGACGCCTCCCAACAGACCAAGTTGCCCAAAGCCCCATCAAAGCTGGCCTTGAACTCTTCCAGAGATGGGGCATCCACAGCTTCCCTGGGCAGCCTGTGGCAGTGCCTCACTACTCTCTGAGTGAAGAAATTCCTCCTAACATCTAATCTAGATTTCCTCTAACATCTAATCTCTTTTAGTTTAAAGCCATTCCCCTTGCCCTATCATTACACTTCCTGATAAAGAGTCTCTCTCTTGCTTTTTTGTAGGCTCTCTTTAGGTACTGGAAGGCTGCTATAAGGTCTTCTCCAGGCTGAACAACCCCAGCTTCCTCAGCTTGTCTTCATAGGAGGTGCTCCAGCCCTTTGATCATCCTCATAAAAATCAAGTAGATTGTGAGCCCTCTAGGGCTGGTACCAATATTTATATGGCATCTAATGCATCACATTTCAGTTCTGTGACTATAAAAATGCTATGGAGTTGCAAGACACTTGTTTGTTTTGGAACGCGCAAGAAAACTTCATTTTAATTCATTCAAAGGTCTATAGAGAATCAACTATAGCCTTACCTCCAGAGGCACATGCCAGAGTACAATGAAAGGAGATTGCTCTGCCAGAGCTGGTCAACATTTACAGTTATTTTTTCATCTCTTCTGACATTCTAACATCTTTTTCTGGCACTGAGCTCTATAAAGCTTTAAAAATTAGTATAAAAGTCCTATACTGTTTTGGAAAAAGACAACCTCCTCTCCTTTCTCTTCCAAAATCACATCTCATATTCAAATAAATTTATTAGGCTAGAAATCTAAAACAAAACATTCCTCTGTCAACTAATTATCCTGAGGCACTTCCCTGAAAGTTATTAAAGGTCTATGAATAACAGAATGACTTACTGGAGGAAAGTAAGTGCCTTTGGTACTTGAAGAACTACTGGAAGAGGCTCCAGTGACATGGGCCCTGTCATAGGGTGGGCCGCTGCTCCCCCCCATAATGCTGAGGGAGCTGATCACAGATTTACCTCGAGACATCCCTAAAGAAGAACAAAGATGTATGTCAATATTCAATTCAAACAGGGAAAAGGAAAGCATCAAAAAAAAAAAGTAGGGAGGATAACAGGAGTATCAGCAAAGAAAAATTAAAAGCAAAACTAATCTTTATGGTGTTAAGAGCAAATTCAGTACTACTTGATGGAGAACCAGAATGAAGACTGCCAGGGGATAAGCATGTTGGTTTCGTGTATCAGCTACTGAACTGCAGGACTTGGCACTGGGCTGTACTAAAGCTGTGTGAAGAGAAACAGACGCCTTTCACTTGAATGGCTGTAAAAGACTTGAGAGAACAGGCATTGAGGCACTGTTTCTATGCCTTGGAATAAAACATGAAACTGACTCTGACCACCTAACTGAGCAACTGAAATTTGTGTAGGAGAGGAGAGGGTTTATTCTTTCATTTCCACACTGTTAAGTAAGCTTTTGCTGCTGGACTGAACCACGCTGGCAGAGTCCAAGTGGGAAATGGAGAAGTATGCAACTGTGCTCAAAATAACGGTGAAAGTTCTCCTCAAAGACCTGCTTATGAAAGCAGGTTATTACAGAAAGCACAGAAATTTGGTACACTATTTTAACCCTATAACAGCCTCACAAAACCTGTATGTTCTAACTGGAACCTGCTGGATCTAAAGCCATAATTTACATTATATAGTTAATCAATATATACAAAAGCAATGCATATAATCAAGTCTCACTTTTAAAAACAGCAATAGCATCACAAACCTGGATTGGCATCGGTGGCTTCATCATCAAATGAAATAAGCCAAGAATACAATTATTGCTTTTCATGACAGACTTTATAAGAAGTTTCACAATTATACAAACACAATCTACAAATCTAACAAGAATAATTGTACACTCTTTAAAGAGAGTGACGCAAACATAACTCTGTATAACTTTTCCCTCTACTGTCACGACACCTTGCTGATGCTATACCACCACAAAAAGAGGCTGTTTGAGCAGCAGCAGAACTCCCATGGTATGTTTATCTGTTTGAGCTTCTGGCTCTGCCAAGTATCTAAATGCTTGTGGATGGTATGGGTAAAATAGCAGTTCGTTATTATCAAGGATAGCAACAACCCTTGACAGTCCTGTCTTTCAATAGCTTCACATCAAGAATTATGTATCTGGAATGGGAGTCTCCTGTGCATACATGCACATTACCCTCAGCTACAACTACGTGGTGCCAAAGAGCAAGACAAGGAACACACTATTTACTCACCAGGAAGAGATCCTGACAAAGAGCTTGGGTGAGGCACATAACCAAGAGGTACAGAGGCTGGTCCATGCACCACATAATCATTGGTCATTGTTTCCCCATCTCCCTTCATGCGTGGGCATAGCACCCTCTGGCAGATGAAGTACATTGCTCCAACCACAAAAACTGTGAGGATCACACCAATGATGGAGCCTATCGTGTTGTTGGGCTGTGGAGCAGGCTCCTCTGTCGTGTCTAGGAGAAAGGAAAATCATACTACAGAAGCTAATCCAACAGCTTCAGGTACCAACATCAGTTTTCATGATCTCTATTCCATAGCCTCTGCTTCTGTAGGCAGACAACAGCTTTCAAATTAATGTATATTAGGAACAAACAGGCACTGGGACAGGTCTGTTTGAAGACTTTGGGGGGCCACCTGTGCACATGAATAGCTGCTATTTAGCGAATTACCTAACCCACTCTGCATCTGACCCATTCTGATGTTTACAGATATATCTGTGCATCAGCTTTAGAGGTGCCATCTTTACAAAGAATCTGTATCTGAAGTGATTATTCAGCAGCTAAAATGAGTGGCTTCCCCTACAATACCGATTCTAAGCAATGACATTTATAGGAATAACTGACAACCCCCTGCTTGCGCTTCGTGAATTTGACAAGAAAAGCAGACTTTAAAGTATTTTCCTGTTCTAGTCAGTTTTTTACATCTTAACCATTACTGTAAGTCTTTTCCTCAACATATTTCCTTTTCCCTGAACACCAAACCCACACTTTAACCAACCTGTCACAGTCTACAGAGATAAGTAAACAGACTTCTGATCATATTGGAAGAGGGACAGTGACAACTGCAACTTACTCTGGGGGGCTAATTTTATGTTACAAAAACAAAGAATATCTGACCTATTATAAAGATAACTATATATGTCTCTGATAATGTTGCTAATAACTTTGTAGCATGACAGAACATCTCTCATTACTCCTTCCTAAGATTAGGGGTCCAAATCTGTCATTGCATTTTCAAGTTACATGTATCATCTACGATATATACATATCTAACACAAGAAGAGATGTCCCTATTTGCAATTTCTTTTAAAATACCAACAGTGAAAATGAACTTTCAAATCGGAATTTTAAAGGTGGTGGTTTCTTGCAGAACTCTGGAAATTTCAAGGTAGGGAATATCACATGTTACAAATCATAAATCAAGCTCAAAATTACATCTTTTCAAGATGCAAATGAAATTTTAGAAGGTTTATTCTGTAAACAGAGTGCTGATCTGACTCTAAAAGCACCTGCTATTAATTCTGTGGATGAGAAAATGGTGAAGCAGAGAGCAGTTTTTTATAAAAGCCTCATGCTGCTAGAAGGATTTTTAATACTGCACCATCTCAGCTTACAAACTCATAATAGTAAAACAAGCCTCTTATTTCCCTTATAAGTTTTAAAAGGTATGTAGAAAAATTACTAGTCTGCTATGCTAATTCAAAATAATAGTTATATTTGTGATTCCTGTTCTACTACATTGTGCATTAATTGCATGACAGCACTTACAAACAGGAGCATCCATTTTGGGTACAATTCATTCAGATTAAAATCTAACTCATTGAGAAGTTAAGAAATAAATATCAGATAACACAACCAAGTCTCTAGTCTCAGGGTTTATACTTACAGCATCCTTGTTCATCTGAGCTGTCACTACAGTCCAGGTTGTGATCACATTTCTTGCTTTTACCAATGCACTGCCCACTGGCACAGCGGAACTGATCAGTTAAACAAAGCACTGGAAAGAGAGCCCCCCCAAACAACAAGAGTCAGTATCAAAGACTTCTACTCTTTAAAACAATTAAGAGAACCAGACACCAAGGCACACAATCAGGGACATCTTGGGAGAGTTTAGTCTGTTGCTAGCTTCATTTCTTGAAGCATAAAAGTCCCTCATTTCAAAAAATGATTAGATGTTCTGGAGTGAATATTGCACAGTGGGTACCTGGTCCTCATTGCCTATTTTCAGTAAGATCACTACAAGATAAAGTCAACTCAACTGAAATAACTCAGAAGCAGGCAGCCACTGAGAATATAGGTACTTATCGCGGGACATGGTTATTGTAAAATTACTGTAAGAATCCCCAACTATAAGCATTTACTGTAATATACACGAGAAGAATTAAGTTATTAAAATTAAATCTGCCAAACTACAATGATAAAATTGTTTAAGAGAGAAAAATGTGGTTTCTCAATGCCATTGTACTCCTCCTGTAAACCAGAAGACTCGTTGATCATGGGACAATATATTTTACTTGACATTATGTTTTAAAACTGAAATGAAAGATAGAATACAAAACTGGAGCTTTGCCAGTACACTCAAAAAAATAAACTACTACTCTGGGAAAAAAAGGTGCTGTTGTTTACATATAATTTTGTCTCCTGTTTCACATAAATCCAGAAATTCTTTCTGACTTCAGCTGAATTAAGAAGTTAAACTAAAGGCTGCTCTGATCTGCAATCAACTTGAATGCTCTGAATAGTAGTGCCACTTCGAAGGTGATAAACAGCCCCTGTTCTGATATCTCTAGCCACTGGATGGCAACTGCACAAAGCATTTTCAGATGCTGGCATCCCATCTGTCTAAAAATCACCTTTCATCAAAAGAATTTCTGCATTGGTCTGTATATTTTTGTTTGAGCTGGAGCACATCTTTTGGAAAGAAATTCAGCCTTTATTCAAAGTCTCTTAGACAGCCTCTTCAAATAAAGAAATTGTACTGAAAGGATACACAGAAGAGGCATCCTTTCAAGCTTACAAGTTGTCCATACAACTCCTCACTACTTGTGCAGTAGGGAAAAGAAGGTCAAGTTTTCTAGTGTTTCACTTGGTGTAGTGGTAGGGTAGCTGAGACTCCACCAGCATAACCTGTCCTTTCCAAAATTAAAAGAACCTAATTCTCATTCTGTTGGCAATAGCACTTTCCTCCATACGACTATGGCTTAAATACTCTTTTGCTGTACTCTACAGGAAGAAGACATCTCCAGGAATCTCATGTCTCCCTCTCACTTCCTCACGGAAGTTTAATTTCATTTTATTCAGTTGTTATAAAATAAACAATCCCCAGACCTTTAGTGGGCATAAAGTATTCAAAAAACCCCACAACCCTATGACAAGGGTTTCCTCCATGTTGTAAATCACTCCAGAGTTACCAGGTTTTTAGAGTTTTAAAATATACCATTTTAAATAGTACTTTTCACAGAGCTTAAACCACTGTGCAAGAAGTCAGCATTATTTCCACTTTACAGGTGGAGAAACAAAGGAATGTAGCTCGGAAATAATGTCCCACTCAATAAACCAGTGTCAAAAGAGCAGAAGCTCTGATCCTTCCAAATCCTACACTCTGCAATAACTTTGGTATCTACCCTAGTGTCCCCTGAACAACTTTGTTTTCATCATACTTTGAAAGATCCTCTGTACCTTCACAGTTTTTCTCATCTGAGTTGTCTTGGCAATTTGCTTCTCCATTGCAGCGGAGGGCACTGTCTATGCACTGTCCGCTTTCACACTGGAACTGGGTGTCCGAGCACACTGGACAGTTTTTTTCATCACTGTGGTCCTCACATTCAGTGAAACCATCACAGCGCCAGGCCACTGGGATGCAGTCAATCTCACCTGTGAAACAGGTGAACTGCTGAGGGGAGCAAGTTGGTGGTTCTTTAAAAATCAAGCAAACAAACAAAAATTAAAAATCCAGGTGAACAATCAGCAGCAGATCACAACAGGTAAGGACAAGAATAACTCAGCTGCTTTAATTAATCAGACAGCTGATAAACATTCCACATCATAAGGTAATTTCCACCCCCCACTGCCTCTACAGTCGTTTGAGCAGATCCTGAGCCCCAAGTGACAGCTGCAGGTTCAAGTCAATGGAGTTTCATTAGACTGCTTTCCTGAAGCACCACTGTATACACAACTGATGTCTCACTCCCTTTTTATGCTCGACAGTCATTGTATAGAAAATGTTAAAAGGATGTAATGTACTGCAGATGGATCACTGTGACTCAATGTCTAGTTATGTGCCCTCGACAGCTCTGTTGAGTCAAAATTCTTCTAAAATGACAAAAAAAAATGCCCGATCTAGTCAAGTCCCGCTATCGCAACACAGCTGTTAGCTATTACTTAACATTTACTACAGTAACTGTTAATCTCATGCAGTAAGCAAGCACGGATTTTTTTTTCTTTTTATTTTTTTTAAATTCCCTTTCCTCTCCTCCCCTTTTTGGCCTGGTATTAAACTTGCTTTGAGAAAATATCTGGATTATATTAGCTCTTGTTCCATTGTGAGACCACATGTCTCCTTGATGGCGAGAAGATTGCATAATAAATCCATTCAGTACGGTGGTACAAAGAGACCCAAGCGCCTCTCCTCTCCCCAGATTTCAGCCCCACCCTTGGAGACATCAGGGCGTAGGCTGCAGTGGCCATATCACCATGGAGGAGGCAACTGGCCCTTCTGGGACTGCAGTGCAGAAAGGCAAGCATAGGATGAGTTTCAGGAGAAAAGCAGAGAAGAATGAAATGGCACACACAGGAGACATGGTGCAATACACCAGAACACAGGAGAGTACCATTAGCTGAAAAAGGAGAACATGCAGAATGATATAAAAAGTAGTTAAAAAAAATCATACAATTGAAAAAATCAAATTGAAATAATTCAGTGGTCTTAAGTAGAAAGGGTGAACAGAAATCCGCATTCAACAGTGAGCTTCTAAAATTCTATTCTTTTACTCCTCAAAACTTGCAGATCTAGCTCGGGGGGGGGGGGGGGGGGGGGCAAAGGGGTAAAACATGTAAAATCATGTTACAACATCTGGTGCACTGTCACATTCTTTCTGCTCAGAAGTTGACCCTAAAATGGAGACCTCCCCACCCAGGAGCTGAGAGCTCAGTGACGCAGAGCATGGGAAGGACTCACCTCCACAGGACAGCTCATCCTGCAGCAGAACAAGGTGGACTGGGCAAGAGCAGCGCGTGGTGCCATCGCCCTTCACAATGCAAATGTGTGAGCAACCACCATTATCTTGAGAACAAGGGTGTTGTCCTGTGATTTTAAGAAAAGACGGACAGGTAGTACAACTGCAATCACACTTGAGAGGATAAGTAAATGAGATTCTGAGGGGTTGAGTTATCCCCTGCTCTCTCTCTTTTCTTTTTTTTTTTTTTTTTTTTTTTTAATTTTCTCTCCTCCAAGTGCACTACAGTAATTAGTGGAATCTGGAAAAAGCCTTGGATTTACTCTCCAAGAATTTGGTGAGCTCACTGACAAGAAATACCCACATCTTTTCAGACCTTTCAGTGATTTCTTTGCGTTCACAGGACTCCTTTCATTACTCCCTTCTTGATGGGAAAGACATTTCTAAAAACAACTCTGAAAAAGTTGCATTTAATTGTATTTTATTTCCTTTACACACACAAATAATTATCACACACATCAATAATTGTCTGTGATCTGATACACTGAGAGTCATGCCACCTGGTCTCCTAAAGCAGTAAACAGTACTCAAACCATTTGCTTCTCATGTGAGGTAGAATTAGCACTCCAGCAAAAATGGAACCATTATTAAGAAAAAAGATACCTTGAATTCCATACTTAATTTTCTCTATCAAAGACCATTAAAAAAGTAAAGTTTCCAAATTTATGAATTCTGAAGCTTTCACACTGTCTCCAAAACTCAAATTAACATGCTCTAGTTAAATATGTCTCTTCATTTTAATGTTTAATAAGGACAACATACTTCTCTTGGAACTCCTGACAGATTTACTGAGATTAATAGCAAACAAAACTAGTAGTAGTCTGTGCTGATGCTTTAATTAAACATCCCCAGACGTTTTTCTACATATTTCTCGAAGGCATTCATCACAGCCTATTAACTAGGCCTATTTCCTCCATGAAGACAGCAGCTCCACTGCTTTAACCATCCAGCTCCCATTGTTTCAAGTGAGTGTATGTGGGGAAAGGTTATGTCCTGGGCAAAAAGAAAACTTTTAGAAGTGCAGACATGTTCAACACATATTGTTATTTACTGCACACTTCCTTTGTGTAATGCATGTTGTTCTTCCATCATTTAGTTTCAATATGAATTGCCCCTAACAAAAATTGTTCAGCTTGCCTTAAAGACTGTGCAGCCAGGGTGGCTTGTCCATGACACATTTACTGCTAGTAAAGGGCCATGAGAGCTGTGCTTGCCTAAAAGGATTAAAGACCTGGCTTGTGTACTGCAGCCATAATCCAGAAAATCCTCTACTAGTGATAACAGGATATTTCCACTGTCCCAATACACAGTCAAATCCCAGGTACCTCTATGGGACTACCTACTAGCAAAGTTGTCACCAGCAAGGAATTGTGATGGGTGGTTTGTGGTAAATTTCATGTCCATTGCCAACTGCACTAAGGAAACAAACCTAATACCACCCTGGCTATATAACAGACAAAACAATACCAACTTCTGGCCCCTTCCATCTGCCCTGATGTTGACCAGTGGCAAGGAAAATCAGGCTTCATTGCTCTTGGCCACTCCCTGCCTCCAGCCTCACAGCCACTGTTCTCACTTACAAACAGGAATTGCACTTACTGTATTCCTGTATGTTGAGCTCTTTCACAGCATGAATGTCACTAAGTTGTGCAATACGAGCTTGGACCTTTGTACGTCCTTCTCGACCAGTCATATCAATCTTTTCAATCATTTGCTGTTGCCTGTCAATCCAATACAGCCAGTTTTCAAATACAGTTAGTCCCACAGGTTGCAAGATATTAGAGTCTTCCAAAACAATTCGGTTAGCACCTGCAGAAAGAAAAGAGTAGTTTAGCTTAACTGGAATCAACCAAAATACCATCACAAATACTTTCTACACTGCTTACTTCACTATTTTGATTACTTTTACACTACGAGGTAATGATGTAAGACTGATGTTTTTCAGACAGATGACCATATTTTTTTTTCTTTTTTTTCATCAAGAAGACAGTTTGTGTGCTTCAAATACATTTCCTATATTTAAAACGTGTCTGGAGTTGGGGGCCAACTCTCATAAGACCATCCAGTCTTTTATCAATATGGTAATTGGTATTTCTTTTCATTCATCTATTCTTTTTTTTTTTTTTTTTGAGAGATTAACTGCTTTGTCTTGGAATTCAGCAGGGAATAAGAAGATGGATTATTAGCTTGAGTTAACTAATGCAAGATTAAATCCAAGTGAAGACAAAGTACTTAGTAGTTTTCACCTGAATTATGAGATTAAGGTAAACATTTGACTTCTGACTTCATCATATTATTTTGTTTCAACTACATTATCTTCACAAAGGTTTTCATACTAAATTAGGAACATTCTTTCCTTCCTAGTGAAGATTTAGTTTCCTTAGTTCCTTCAGCAATCATTAGTAGCAGCCAAGAGGCTTTGCACTTCTGGAAGTATTTGCTGATTTTTATGCTAGATTACTTAGCACTAAATATATTCAAGATCAACTGTCACATGTCACAGTTAACACTCCATGTAAACATGGAAGAGAGCCCACAGATGTTTTAGAGGTAACATTAAAGACTGTCCAAAGACAGTGAAGACTTTGTAACTCATACACAAAAATATGTTATTCAAAACCTTAATCATATGCTCATTAACACTCATATACTCAATGAAGTTTATCAAACTCTGAGCATAAAATTACTCACAAACGTAAGGATTTGGCTTCGATTTTGTAATGCTAAAATAATATTACACAGTCCAAAATTAGGCCACAGCTTGAAAATTTACACATAAATCCTGGTATTTCAAATATCTGGGCTTACTGCTATGCTTATTTTTACTTTAAACATAGCAGACAATGGCTTTGCATATGCTTATCCACAATAGCATTTCCAAGATGTTTTTAACATTTTTTCCTGGCTTGGCCCGTTGACAACTTCAATCAACAGTATGCCAATTAAGGGGACTTACAAACAAATTCAGCTACAAAAATGCATTCATCTCTATTTTACTGAATGCATAAACGGCTCAGAAGTTAAGAACGTTTCAAACATTTAGGAAGTAGTAACATCTTAAGCAGAACACAGAGATTAAAACTTTAATCCTCAGGTAAACTGGGCTCTCACCCACCAATTTGGAATAACACCAGCAATGATCTGATTAAGAAAAGATGTTGATGGATTCTGAAGGAGGTTATACCCAGACTGATGTAGAAATTAATAGACTGAGTGATGCAAGTCAAACTAAAGAACTGCAACAGTCTATTAGCCCCCATGAACATGAGTCACCTTATAGGGAAAAGGTAAGAAACTGCAACCTGCATCCTGAAGAGAAAAAAAGCTAAGCTGGGAAGAGGGGGATATGCAAAGATGATGGGAAAGAATATAATTAGAACAAAGTAAGACCTTAACCTACCCAAATGGAGTCTGTACACACCCTGCTCTACCATGCCCATGTCAATCAGCATGACATTTTGCAAAATGCTCCTAAAGTTCCGAAGCTTAAAATTTTCACTCTATTGCTGTCTTAATCATTCTTTTTAATATTTGTGACCAAGTGTAGCTGACCATTTCTGATTAAACCAAGACACTGAAATCACTCCTTCCATAAACTAACAATAAAATCTGAAACTGGCTCATCAGGGTGCTAGCCCCCTTTATTGGGAATGTCAGATGAAAGGGAGATGTGATTAAGAGTAGCTTTGTCCCTGACATCACCATTCTCTTTCCAGCAATACCTTTTACAAAAAGACTTAAAAACAAACAAATAAATATAAAAATCAGGACACACCCTTAGCACATTCTATTTCCAAATAAAAGTGACTTAATTTCAGAAACATTAGACATTTCCAAATCACACTAATTATTCTGGAATAGAACAACTAATTTCCAAATAGTTTCCACAGTAGGGAGCTAATTCCAGTCATCTTTTCGTAAACAACCCCTTAATCGTGTTAAGAATCTGGTTAGCTTCAATAGGATCTCCCATTTGGGCAGCACAACTGAGACCTAACTGAATGCCTGAAGAACAGGGAGGAAGAGAGAGACTGAATCACATAAAAGGTATTCTCTCTCTCCTTCTCTTTATAGGTACTGACATCTATAGAGTGTAGGAGCAGGAGATTGTGCATGTTTTAAAGAAGCTAACACATGCGGAAAAAAATACTCTGCTGGTCAGAAGGGCCTATTAATCAGCATTCCTAGGCACAGGAATGCATCTCTGCAGTTAGCAATTTATTGTGGTGATTATAGCAATCTATTTGCAGTGCAAAAGCCAAAAACAAGAGAGGTTTTGGAAAGATTTTTCTTCATGTTCATCAAAAAAGTTGTGAGCTGGTACTTCATGACATCAGTGATCCAACAGGCACATTTTTTTTTTTAAAGTGGAATCATTAAAAAAAATGAACTAGAATTTAGATTCATCTCTTTCTCTGTGTCCTAATATCTGACTGATAGCAGATAAAGATAGAAACAGAGAATGTATGATGTTCTGCTGCCCATAAATTTACTCATCCTGAATAGCCTAGAACATAACCCATATTACTCGGGCTGAGTACCCTCAGCAAGTTTGCAGACAAAACAAAACTGGAGTGGCTGATACACCAGACAGTTGTGCTGCCACCCAGACAGCTCGGGCAGGCTCAAGGAAAAAGCTGACAGGAACCTCATGAGGTTCAGCAAGGAGAAGTGCAAAGTCCTGCCCCACTAGTACATGCCCAGGGCCATCCAGCTGGAAAGCAGCTTGGCAGAAAGACATGGAAGTCCTGATAGACACCAAACCGAACATGAACCAGCAATGTGCCCTTGCCACAAAGAAGGCCTTGTATCTTGGGTTACATTAGGCAAAGCATTGCCAACAGTTTGAGGGAGGTGATCCTTCCCTTCTGCTCTGCTCTTGTGAGGCCACACCTGGAGTACTACATCCAGCTCTGGGCTCCCCTGTACAATAGAGATGTGGGCATACTGAAGAGAGTCCAAGGAGGGGCTGTGAAGATGATTAAGGGACTGGAACATCTCTCCTGTAAGAAAAGGCTGAGAGAGCTGGAACTGTTCAGCCTGAAAAAGAGAAGGCTCAAGTGATATTTTATTAACATATACAAATACCTGAAGGGAAGGTGCAAAGAGAAACAAACAAAAGAGAACCATCAGGAACCCTTCTGTGCTGTGTGGGTGACAGAGCACTGGCACAGGTTGCCCAGAGAGGTTGTGGAGTCTCCTCCTTGGAGATCTTCAAAAGCCGCTAGGACATGATCTTGGGCAGCCTGATCTGGGTGGCCCTGCTGGAGCAGGGGAGTTGGACAAGAGGAGCTCCAGAGGTTTCTTCCAACCTCAGACATTTTATGATCACATTTTTTGAAACAATTCACTAATTCTGCTATGTCTTGTGTTTTAAAATAGCAAACAGTCAGGGTATCACAGATCTTTAGTGATCCTGAACCTTCCAGTGACATACTATGTGAATCACTGAAGAAAAAAATATCTTGCTAAGCCAACCCACTTGAAGTACTAAAATATTTTCCAAAACAAAAGCTTATTTTTGCAACTTATTAAAAAGGCTGAAAATCACACTCGTGTCAATGGAATTGCATGCTGCTACTTTTAATGAAGGTATTGTGTCATCAGTGAAATACATTACTCTAAACTACCATACTCCTGCTGAATTTTCCATTTTGCTCACAGATTACCAAGTATGTCCTTATTTCCTAATGCATACACTGACAGCAGAATAACATTCAGCTGAAGTACAAGGACATGTGTTATTCAGAGTGGGGCTGGACCTATTCCAGAGGAAGGAGAAATTCTGCCACTGACCCCCAACAAGCAGCAGCGTGAGGGGGCATATACCCTATCACATAACAAAGAGATGGGCAGGTATGTGATCAACAACATCCAGCCCAACTCGTATCACACCAAATTACTACCCAAGACACAAGAGACAGCTGGGCTGATCCAGCAACTTCTGGGCTGATCCAGCAACAGCATACAGATAGTAAATAGGAGACAACTGTCTCTCTCTCACCTAATCCAACTGCATGATTTTGCCTTTTCTATTGCTCCAGTTCTGGTTGCTTGCTGGACTTTCTGCTGAACCAATTCAGCTTTTCAAACCAACAGAAAACAGTTCTCTATTTTTCTTCTTCTATATTGTTAGTTTATTTTTTTGCTTATGTAGTTAGGAGAGCTGAATCAACTCATAGAGGAGGTCAGACAAGCAGCATAACCAACATCAAGGAGCAGACAAAGAGAATTACAAGACTGGAAGGATGTTTTTTTCCTTTTGAGAACAGGAAGATATTAAATCTTACTCTACCCTTCTCACATTATGACCCTAAAATAACAGGCACATAAGTTACCTGCACACCTGTTTTAACTCTTTAGGAAAGATTTTTCCACTAATGGGAAACTTTGCCGATTGACAGATTATTGCACCAAAACCAATGCCTTTAAAAACAAACCTTCTCCACTCCCCTTTTCAAAACTGCTGCAATTTATTTGTGAACTGACTTTGGGAAACCACACGAAGGTCTTGCAGTGAGAAACTGAGGTAAATAGCATGTGTAGCAATTAATAATGCAAATCATAGATACAGGCATGAGACTGTAAAAGCACACTGCATGAATCATGCACATTCCCTGGCTGGGAATTTAGGGAGCGATTAGAATCACAGTACAGACTGTTTATAGTAGGAAGGAAAAGACGACACCTTTCTCTGCATTCCCCCACACCCACACCACACAAATGAATCACTGAATTAAAGTGCTACTCTACCTGAAAGGTCACTGCTTTCAATTCTTCGCAGGTCTGAATCAGCCCAGAACAACTTGCCTAGCTGGCTGTCAATAGCTAAGGCTATGGGCTTGCTCAAACCACTGAAAAAAAGGACCTCTCGTTCAGTTCCATCCAATGCTGCTCTCTCAATTTTAGGAGACCTTTCCTGTAGGTTGGTGAAATACATGTATCTGGAATAGGAACGATTAGAGGAAAAGAAAGTTTATTTGATCTTTTTACATTTTCTCTATATGACCAAGACATCTTAACAAATGTCAAAGATGCTTTTATTCTGACAAACAGAAACCAGTCAGCACCAAGAAAACAGTTTGACCCTCAAGATCTTCAGCCTGAACTTCCCCACATCACTATTTCTGCTACATACCCTTTCTCTGGATTCACCACAATGGCTCTGGGCCGGTCTTGATCTCCTTTGAGCACCACTCCCATGGGTCTCCCATCCAGGCGTGTCACATTGATCACATTAGTAGCTTCACAGGTCCAGTAGATATAGCGGCTGTAGATGTCAATGCTCAGGTCATAAGGCTGCATGTCTAAGTTCTGGTTGGGAACTGGACTTGTCACAACAGTGAGGCTCTAAAAAGGAAAGAAAAACAACCCACTGAGGAACATTTAATCAGATCTGATGTGAGCACTTTTATTTGCTATGGATGTACCACATCAAACTATTTGCCAGGAAAGGAGGAGGCTATCAAAATATTATAAAGCAGGAGACACCCAGGAACACTTTTCCTACCAACACCTTTGATTAGATATAGACACTTAGTTCTTACGGTTTGTTGGAATGGCAATCAAGTACATTGGTTGCAGCTCATAAGGTTTAGCAAGTTTGACTGAAAAGTCCAAATCGTCTCTACATTGAAGATTCAGGTTGAACCTCCCCTTTCTCCCCTGCTTTCTTGACAACCCTAAGTTCAGTTTGGATAGACCCAAACCCAGAGCATTAAGCACGCTACAACAGAAACACTTGCATCACCTCTAATTTCCATAGCTGCAGCTGAACAGATAAAAAAACACCAGCAAAGTGAGGCCAGATGGTGCTTGAAATTCTTGCCTCACTCTTCTCCACCATCACACTTGGGGGAAATAATATAAGGATGAATCATAAATGGGAAGGGAACTCTGATGACAGACAGAAGGACATCAGCTAACATAACAGAAAGACTTTAGAACATTTCCAGATAATAACTCTCTGCCCCAAAGTTCTTGTCTTCTACTTGCCTACACATCTGGAATTCTAATGCCCCCCCCTTTTTTTTTAATTTTTTTTTTTTAGAATGACACTGCATAGTCTGCTCATAGTGAGAGATGAGCCTAAATGACACCTTTCGTGACCTTGTCACGAAAGAGGAGGAATGATAATGCTCAAAACACAGGCTAACAATCTTTTTGGAAGAAAAAGGATTCTCCCTACCCCCAAATTAAACTTCACTGGAAGATTTCCTTAACTTTCTTCTTTGGCTTGACACCTCTACGAAAGGGTGTGCCTAAAGCCTTGCATTTGTTTATTCTGCTGAAGCAGGCAAAAAAATCTTGTGCCTTTGACTTTGGAGTTTGGGATATTAAATTATTTAGAGATTCCAAAATTAAAACCATTGCTAAATTAAGCGTCAAGTCTGAAGGGCATTTCAGCAGGATCCAACTAACACCACACTCACCACCAGAAACTACACCGAACATAGAACCTCTGTGTTGTCCATTTTAGTCTCCTGCTCCTCCCCCATTCAAAAAATGCAGGGGGAAAGTATGTGTTTTAAGATGTGAAAATGCTCACAGCTAATCTCAGTCACCTGTATTACCTTTGGCCTTCTGCGTAGTGCTACTTTTTTGCATTCACTAAACTATTTCCCAAGCTTGCTACATCTCTTACAGGTCACTAGTTTCAACCTCCACAACCCAGTGGAGGGTCTCTTCAGCTCTCTTCCTATCCCCACCAGAACCCAGGAGACTTTAGACAAAGCCGTGCACTGACAGAGTCCCAGCCTCTCCATTTCAGAGTCAACGCTCCTATGCCCTGCTCATTTGTATCTTTTCTGTCCCTCTTTTGACACACTCATTTTCTCCTAAGAATCTTCCCTTCCACATTTCATGTCTCTCACACAGGAGTTTGTAACAGTACCCAGCCAAAAGACAGGGCTGAGCAAATATTGCACTGAGGACTAAAGTATCTTTAGCCAAGGCCTTAGTTTTCTGTGTTTCATTTCCTGCTGCATCTCCCAGATTACGGCAAAAAGACTCCAGAAACTCCAGATGCCACTTGTTGTGCCAAGTGACAGCTAGTAATCTATAGGAAATCTGTATATCTAAATCATTCACATACAACCATACACTTGGGTACAGAGCATCTTTTAGTAACTCCGGCGCCCACAGGATACCTGGCTGCCATCTTCCTGTGCCTTCCTAATGATGTTCTGCCGAGAATCAATCCAATACAGCTGTTTATCCAGGGGGTCGTAGTCGATGGCTCGAACATTTCTGAGACTATGTATAGGGAGTATGATATCTGGGCTCTGCTGTTCATCTATCACCATGCGATTAATTGCATTCTTCTGACTGAACAAAAGAAAGGTTGTAGGAGCTTGATGGATTAAAAAAAAGGAGGGGGAAAGGGTTACACGCAGCAATAGCATTGAGTATTTTTATGTTCAATAACAGCATATAAAACACAGACAGTACCTAGTATTTCATTCCCTTTATCTTTCTTTGAAAACAAAACAAAACAAACAACAAAAAAAATCAGAACAACAACAACAAAAAACAAATCCAAAACAACAGGCACAAAAAAACACAAACTTGGAAAGTTTGGAAAGCCTTTCAATTGACCTCTTTCTACTATAAAAGTCTGAGTCTGGATATGACTAGCAAAGATAATTTTGTAAATTGCAGGACTAGTGAATGTGAAGACTTCTGTCAAAATTACTTCAGTGGTCAGCTGTGACTCTCAAGGAACTGACAATTTTCTAAAGGGGTCCCAGGAAAACACAGTTCCACTATTTTGAAGTTGAACTTTTTGCTAGGTACATTTCTATGTGCAGAATTAACTGAGCAAAAACCAACACTGACTCCTTATTTAGACATCACAGGGTACAGAAAGTGTCATTAGAATGGATCAGTCCTGTTCCTGCTAACCCTCTTTCTGCCAGCACCAGAATGGAACAAGTAATTCGTAGGAAAATGTCTTAGATGTGTGTAGGCTGTTGTTGTTGTGTTTTTGTTTTTAAACAAAACAAAAACACCTTTTCACTCTTCTCAGATTTGTCTGTCTTGCTGATTTCTAGGTGCTTATCTAGGAATGCTGACCTGCAGTAAGAAAAATATCAGATGTTCTGCTTTGGTTTTCCAGATGTTCAGCAAAAACTTCCTGGATAAAAGACAGTTTTTCTTATAAATTCCACCAAATGTCAAAAAATAAGACTTCCCCACCCTGTTAAGCTGTAATTTACCAGCTACATCTTACAGAAAGCACACAAGGCAAATGTGTTTAATACTTCTTTAAAAAGAAATTATCCCTGTATTATATAGCTGGGTCAGAAGTGAGTGGAAGTAGTTAAAACATTTCCCCTTTTCACAGCATTCTTTTCAATAATGGTCTTCCTGCAACCACTGCTGTGCAAGACAGCACAAGAGCCAGCAGCCAAAAATGCAGCTTACAGCTTCCCTGAAGTCTGCATAATCAATTTACTATAGCACAAATCTGGAGAGATTAGCAGCGGGACGCTGCACTCATTCAATCCAGCCTGTAAAACAGGTAAGGCTGTACCTTGGAAAGGGGAGGTAGGCAAAAGCCTTCCCAGAGAACATCATCACCTCTCTTTGTTATTTTAGGCATACACTTTGAACATTTCTCTGCTGCTGTGAAGAAAAAAAAAAAAGTGCGTGGGGGGAAGTTTCCTTGGCAACTAACACTCAATCCTAACTTCCTATAACAATCAGGCCTGATTGTAAGGTATGTTTGCTTTCTGGAAAACCTGTATTTCTCTTCCAAATGTTTCTCCAATAATTTTGGAGAGACTTTTTCTACTTAGCTCTAAACTGGAAAAGAAAACCAAAAAAAGCAAACCAAAATTTATACTGTTATATACAGTAAAATAATAGACTCAGAAGATATCAGTATTCTTATCAAGCAATTAAGAGACTAATGCCAAGGTAAGAAAAAAAAAAAAGCTTAAGATAAAACAGTCCAGGCAAATATACTGTCATAAACACCCAAAATCTTTTCCATCTTTTCCCCAAAGAGGCCCTCTCACTGTTTTCCTGGCTTCCAACTTGGAATTGATGACTTATAATAAAAAGTAACAGCAAAATTTCCCCCTTTGAGTCCCCACATCTCTGAAACAGTACCAATCTGAGAAATCACTTCACAGTCTTCATCATTCTACCTCCCAGTAGTCACATATTTTAACTGTATTTTTGGAAGGCAAATGGAACGTAATGAGAACGTCTCCTGTGTAACATGCATTCAAACTTCATAGCACTTGGTAGGTCTGATGAGATAACAGATCTAGTCAGGGCAGTGTGTCCTTCCCGTAATTAAACCAATCTATACACACATGAGCAGGGTGATCCAGAAGGGAGGATCTGGCCTCTAGACAGGGCTTGGGCTAATAATAATGTTCAGGAATATATAAGCAAGTAAAACAGGCAAGAGAAAGTTAAAACGATTCATGCTCTAATTATAATGGCCAAGAGAAAAATTAAATTATAAGTAGAGAAGCCTAAGACTCCAATTACTTACAAATGAGAAGCTGGAAAGTTACCAGGTTTGAACACGACAGAAGGAAAACTCCTAATACCTCATGAAAGACCAAAACATGCTGCAGGGAGACATTCTGTTTGCTCGCAACTGTTTCCTGTATTTTCCTTCTTCCTTTCCTACTTTTCTCCTCCTTTGTAAAGAGAGCATTTTCACAGGAAAACATGACCTTTTATCAATTTGCTACTTGTTCTCCACTGGAAGTCAAATTCCTCCACCTACAACATCACAGTAACCACTAGAGTGGTGCCAGCTGTGCTTCTAACCTGCAGAAAGGTGTGAGAACATTCAAGTACAAAAATCCAGCTGCCAGGCAAGCATCATTTGTAACAAAAACAGAAAGAAAGAGAGCAGGACACACAATGGGGGGATACAGCAGACTTTTCCAAAAAGCATGATTTTCAAAAAATTCCATGAGATGGTATTCATGGAGCAGGCTACCCTGCTTTTGGCTTTAAAACAACAGTTGGATCTCTCTACTTGGGCATAATGCAGACAAGATACAATCTGTCTCTCTGTACCATGAATCTCTTAACCCACTGACTAATCTGAATGACACCAGTGGAAATCAGCCATCCAGTATGCCTGCCAAAATTATGAGTGCTTCACTGGCAGCCAGTTATTGAGAGATGGATAAATTATTTGGTTAGAAACCAATTACACACAGCCTGAGGGGCCTTGTGGTTCATATTCTGTACAACAATAAAGAAAAATGGGGCTTGGCTGCACTGAGATCAGAAATGTGAAGTGCTGTGGAGGCAGTGGAGCTGAGCTGAGCCTCACTGAGCAAGAAACACCTTTGGGGGTATGAGTGACCCACCACAGCATCTCCTCAGCCAGCAAACAGAACTACTACAGAATTAAGTCTCGACCCACCTAAAGGCTATGCGAAGTCCAGAGTCTACGCAATCTACCACATATCTTTTACATCAGGCAAGATTAGAAATAAAGAAAAATTAATAAGCAACTAAGCACTTGAGGAATGCTGTCAGACAGATAATGAAAACAAAAGCATTTCCAGCTTTCTTACTTACACAAATTTAGCTCGTTGAGTCACTGACAAGATTCATTAGAGCTGGTTTTGTCTATTTTCCTGAGATATTAGTCTGTTGCAAGATTTTTTTTTCCTTTTAATACCTATCTTCTCAAGTCAGTAGGATTTTAGTACTACACAATGATATTGTAAAATACATATTTTTATTGCAAACTCTATCCAGTCAAATACCCTGCTTTGTACTGAGAAAAGGTGGGTAGGGTACCAAATATTTTTTTTAAATACATGCTCACTATTAAAAATAGAAACTAGATTTAACTTGGCCTATCAGAAAAGCAAGCCTGACCATCTCATGTAAAAACAAAACTCTTTTTTCCTGTGAGTACCAGGCTTGTATCTGTCAGTAAACACATCTGTGACTGTATTTCATTTTCTTTCGTTATGGCTTACCACTACAAGTCCTGTTGTCAGCGTTCAAGGAGTAGTGAGCTGGGCACCCACAGACAAAACCACCAACAGGGACTGCTAAGCAGAGATGAGAGCAGTGACCATTACTAGAGGCACACTCATTCCAGCCTGCCTGCCTGGAGGAATGGAAGACCAAGATGTCCATAACATAATCCAAATGCCCTTGGATGATAGTTCTGTTCTGGCCACTGGTCTTGTTGGCTCGTTCAATGCTACGCCGGCTCCAGTCTGTCCAGTAAATGTAATCCTGATACTGAGTCAGGCCAAATGGGTGAGGCAGGTCATCAGCTATAATCTCACGGTCAAGGCCTGTTTCCAAAAAAAAAAAAAAAAAAAAAAAAGGACAGAAAAAGCAGAATTATTTGGGGACAAAATGGATGCTGGTTAATGCTTTAGACTTGTCTCCTTCACAGAAAGGCTAAAACGTGATTACTTTAAAAGTTACTGTTTCATTGCTAGAGAAGTAAATTATAAAGCAATGCTCAATATTCAAAAGGTCATCTTGAAGTCTCAGAGCCTACCACAGAACAGTCCTAATCCTGCTTGTGGTTCACAGAACAGAACATATTCTATTAAAGAAAGAAAAAAGCTGCAGTTTTGAAACTTATCAGGGTTCTTAGAAAGATTGTCCTTTCCCTCCTCCCTGCAAGGAACAGGAGCACACTGAAGGAGATAGTGTCAAGATCCCACGTTCCCAATTCAGCATCTCTGGAACCACACTTGGGTCTCTGCCCATTGCTTACAGGGACAGAATTGTTATGAGCTTAATAAGATTCTACATTGTATTATGAGAAAAATTAAATGTACAAGGTTAAACTAATCAGTCTCTGGAATGCCTTAACAGGATGGAACAGTCTGAAGCTCAAGGTAGGAAATAGTTAACAGTGTACGATGGGGGAAGGTTAAGAGACCTTACAAAGAAGAATATGGAGCAGGAGGGGAGGTGGGAGGAGATTTCAACCACATTGATTTCAACAATTTAATTACCATGGGGTAATTAAATGCTGTCTAGTCACAGAAAATGAATGGGAGATTATGAAGCAAGAAGTCACTCCCTCTTTACACAGGGAAGAGGAGAATGCACAGCCCTGCGCTTTACTATCATTAGCCACAGGCACAGGAAAGATGAAACTCTAATTCTGTGTCCAGTTCCACAGTACACATGAGACCACTGAGCCAGCTTCAACAGCACACCAAAAACGCATGAGGCTGAAGAAAAGCTTTTATATTACATGTAATTCCTAGTAATGCATTTTCCTGTTTTGATCTTCTTCTAGTTTTATTCCACTATTGCTAATGTACTGTTTAAAGTAGACAAATTCCTTTAGCCTTAAATATCAGCTAGTAAGAAAGCTAATCTGAATAATCTGGCACACAACAAGGCAGTCCACTCCTGTGGGTGCAGAGATGTCATAAACATGATACTGGGCAAACCTGATAGGGTGTGGGTCTGCAGCACACTACCGCTGGGAGAATGAAAGAATAATATATTCCACCTCTATTAAGCTTTAAGAAGCAGCTTATAAAAATTATACAGACCCTTGTGTGACAGAGAGCACCCCTGTACTAGCCAAGAAAGCTCCTTCGCATGCAGAGTACTAGGAAAAATGCCTGAACCCTGAGGATACCAACAAAGATTAAAAACCAAATTGTATTAAATTACACTGTGGAAACAGTCCAATATGCTGTTGTTATCTTGGCTTTCTCTTTACCTTTCTACAGATGAAGTGTTTGTTATGTATTTGCCAACACACATTGGAGCAGCAAAACAAGAGTCTCCAAAACGCTGAAAGTTGACAGCTTTGTCCTACATTTAACTGAAAACATGTACAGCTTGTATAATTTTAACTTTGTGAGCAACTGTATTAATTACAAGAAAACCAAGCCCTCACTAAAAACTTTGTTGCATTAACAAAAATTATAGAAGCAAATAGAAGAGGTGTGTAAGTTTGGGAAAAATCTGTTTTTTTTTTTTTTGCCTTAAGACGTGTATCTTTGCATTATTCAAGCAATAATTTGCCACAGGGTAGTGTGAAAGAGCAGCAGTATCCCTGTGAGGCTGCCCAGGGCTCTGGAGCTCACCTAGCATGTTGGAGGATTCTATCAGGTTGGTATCGAGGTCAGTCCAGTACAGTCGTCTTTTAGCATAATCAATAGTTAGGCCATTAGCACGTCCCACATTCGGTACAAGAGTAGTCCGCTCACTGCCATCCATAGCAGCTCTATCAATCTTTGGCTTACCACCCCATTCAGTCCAGTACATAAACCTGAATAAAAGTCCAAAAAACACAAACATTCACATTTATCCAAAAGAAAACTCAAGGGAAAAAAATTCAGATCACAAACAAAAATCCTTAGAAAGAGTATGAGAAAACAAGAGTTGTAAATGTGAGCATTTATTAGGTTCCATTACACTAAACATGTTTGGTTCTTTTTTTTTTCAAAATACAAGCAATGAAATGAGTCAGATTTCCTCAAAATTCTTCCAACATTATTTTTTCCACTTGGAGACGGATTTTCAATAGCAAGTTTTGTATGAAAAAACTTCAGTCTTAACTAATACATGCGCATCAGTTAGTAGGTAAAAGACTGATTGTTGGGCACATTCACTTATTTAAGTGACTATGTAAGCAAAGTACTTTCCATGGCACTTGGTTTCTGGTTTTATTCCACTGTCCATCAAATGAAGGAATAAAAAAAGGTAGAAATGCATAATATTTCTGTTAATACGTGCCATTGCTCATCTCCATGCAACTATGTCAATCAGCTCTGTAACAGCACATTATATTTCAGCTGAGGGCAGAGTAACACAACACTGTAGAGCATTTCCACTGAAGCAGAAGTACAAACTCTCGCGTATTCACATGACAATTTATGACCCATTTGGCAGAAGCAAGAACTTTTGCACGCGTACCTTTTCTTTAGGCACTGTACAGTAGAGAGGGCTGTATAATTGACATTTGGTGTTATTAGATGCTTCTTCCAAAATTTAAAGCCAATACCACTTTTAAAATGAGACATAGCTAGCCATTGTTAACTTCTTTAGTAACAAATACCTGTGAAATTCCTTTAATTTCAACCAATCACACGGTGTGAAAGGTTACTTCAGAAACTGTTGATCAAGTGTAAGCTGTTCTTTAGACACCAGGAATACTCAGTAATTTTCATTTCTAATATGTAAAAATTCTGCAAGTTGTGTACAGCATGAACCTGTGTGTTAGAATTGTCCCAGTGGTATCAGTGCCATGAAAATGTCCTTATAAGCTACAATGACATGGCTCAGCTGTAGAACAAGTGAAGACACCAGTAGTTTGGCCCAAATCTAAACTAATTTTGTTCTGACTGCAGTGAAGAGACAAAAACATTTAACTATACCAATCTTTGAAAAAAAACTGTTCCCAGCATAAAACTCGAATCATCCGTAGCAACCTTTTGCTCCAACTGAATAGCTGGATCTAGCAATCTGGTCTCAGATGCTCTTTGATGTACGATTCCAGGCAATCCCTGACACATCAGGGCTGAACTCCATCTGTATCCTCCACTGGGGGGACTGCAGATCTTGGTTCAACTAAGCATGAAGACAACAGTTGCCATCACCTTGTTGAAATGAAGCAGGAGGAGTGTGTCTGCAAGGTGCTGAGTTTTTTTCAGCATTCCTGTAACTCTTGCAGTGTCACTGGAAACTGAGATAATTTCATAGCACTTGAAAATGAAATCCTCATATTAGTAAAATAATGCTTTATGTTCCTTCATTTCTAAAATAAGGATAATATAATACTGATATAACCTCAAAAAGGTTTTGCAGTGATTAGTTAATGTCTAATAAGCATTCATGGTAGAAGAGCTATTTCAGAAGCAAAATAGTTTTGCCTTGCTGCCTTGCCTCCCCCCTCCCCTTTTCCTCCCCCTGCTTACTGCCCTACTTTCAGTATTATACTTGAGTACAACTGAAAAGTTTCTTCTCAGGAAATCTTTCTTTTTGGTGATAGGTATGTATAATTATTTCCACTGTTTCTCTGCCTTTGCTTTCCTTGTCCACACCAACAAAAATAGAGGCTCCCTTATCTGAAAAAAAAAAACCAAACAACTTTTCCCTTATTCTCAGACAGTAAGCTTCACTCCTCCTATTCTCAAGTTAAATCATTTAATACCTTTAATACCTTTATTGGACCGTAATTTGTTAAAGAAAACAAAACAAAACAAAAACAAAACAAAACAAAAACACAAAAATCTACACCACTCATTTTTAAAAGGGCAAATATTTTCCTTTCAATGCTATGCCCCTTTTCTAGTTAATGAATTCCATAAACCTAAGACTACTTTGATTCCGTGATTAATTAAAAAACTATATATAAATCTCTTTTTAATGAGCTTCTCTGATTTTTTGTGCAATATTCTCAATGATTATTCAGGACATTAAGAGCATATTCCTTCAGCCCTCATATTATAAATTACCAGGTTATATTCCCCAGCTCAATTCTCTCAGGATTTATATGCAACGCCTAACTAACATGCCCTAGAGGAAGCATTAGGATGTTGTTTTCAATGTTCATAAACATAAAATTAAATCAGCAAGTTACCCCTCAGCAGGGTCCAACGCCAATGCCCGGGGACTGTCAAGATCTTTCCACACCAACACTTGTCGATGCTGTCCATCCAGCTTTGACACTTCTATGCGATTTGTTCCAGTATCAGCCCAATACAAGTTCTTCCCCAGCCAATCTACAGCCATGCCTTCAGGGTAATCCAAGCCAAACTCTACAACATGTTCCAGTGCACTGCCATTCATAAATGCTCTGCTGATGGTCTGTCGGGATGCAAAGATACACAGGCAAATTAGAAATTTTACCAGTCTGTCATTGGGCTGGTTGTTTTCTTTGTTGCATTTTAAACACTTTCAGATTTTCGGCATCTCGTAGGAAAGAGAAGCATACAATATGCTACTTATTTGCAAGGCAAACAATACTGCTATTCAGAAGTAATAATTTACTGTATTCTATGAAAGCATTCTGTGTCAATTACAATAGCGTTTCCCTGGGGAAATAAATGGGATAACTAGTCTGGTTCAATTAAGCAGTCTACATGTCAAAGTGACTTTTAATAACTTGGTGCCAACTTTGAGGGGGAAATATTTTGGCTCTCCCAGGACTATACAAAAGCATTGATGCTATAGCACAGAACAATATTTAAAGCAGAATGAGAAAGTTTGGGATAGAACAACAAATAGAAGAAAACAAGCTAATAGCTGATTAGCTCAGTACTTCAAGTGCTTCAGTACTGATGGCTTAATTTAATTTCAGTAAGCATAATTTCTTCTTGGACTTTTTTTCAAAAAAACTTCCTATACCTCTCACCATCATGGATCAGCCTGAGACAGCAAATACAGCCAGAATTAGGATTTAGTAATGTATCAGAGCTTAGGCATTCTGTGATTTACTATGACCAATTATAAGTCTGAAAGTAAAGGACTAATGTTAATATAAAATTCTGTTTTGCAAACTTGGGCTCTCTTTCTTTGTCCTTAATATTGCCCTCTGCACACACCTGTCATATTCCTAACACACGAGAAGTTAACTCAAAGTTTGATTTTTGGTTTACTTCCCAGTTCGGATGCTATTTGCTAATTATGCCAGTTTGTGACAGCACGTCAGGGAAATTTCTTAGTCTTCATTTTTATCACTCAAAAACTGATGAGGGGATCCTTGTTTTATTTTTATTTCAAACACAGTTCGAAAGAATACCATACCTAAATAGTTCAGCCAAGTCACCTCTCTCAAACTAACTTAAACAATTTGTTTTTAACTTTTATGATTCTTCAGTTGTAAAGGTCCAAGAGTTATTGTTTGCATGCGTCTCACAATCCCAGAACGGCCAAGGTTGGAAGGGACCTCTGAAGATCATCTAGTCCAACCCCCCTGCCAAGCAGGATAACCTAGAGCACATTGCACAGGATAATTTCTCAACCCAATTGCAGAAAACTTTATTTTATTAACAACTAATTTTTGGTGTTCACAATTCTGACTACACCTACAGTCCACAAAAAAACAAAGTGAATAACTAGACTCACTGAGAAGAGAGATAGAAGACAGATTTCTGTCACTCCATCAGCCACCACATTTAAACATCTACCTTCAACCTTTTTTTTTTTTTTTTTTTTTTTGATTTGTTAGTCTAGAGCCTAGACCTGGTTTACAAAGCCTGTGACTTGTAATGTGTCTCACATGCAGTAGCTATGTGAGTTAATGAACATGTAAGACCCATTTCCACTTCCTGACCCAAAACATGACTTCTACCCATTAAATGTATTTGACAAAACATCTGTCATCCCCAAAGCCACCTGACCCTTGGCATTCTGCTCAGCTTTCTGCCAAAAAGCTTTATTTTTGCAAACTTCTCCTTTATATCAAAATGTACACATTAGATTTAAATTATTTGCATGAGAGAATACTGATAGTATAGTGAAAATATATGCCTTTCGTAGATAGGACCAGTTCTTCTACCTATCTCTTGAATCTTGTAAACCATACTTGTTAATCCATTCTTAACTATCTCAAGAATCTTACAGCAACTTTATAGCCAACACAGAATAACTGGAAATATCTTCCATCTCTACCTTCAATGAAATGTCAGTCCAGTATATTCGATTATCTGTCACATCAAAATCTAGAGCAGAAGCTTCTTTAACTCCAGTGAGTGGAATAGCAACATTGTTGTTGTTCGTTTCTAAAGAGATTCGTCTGATGTCTGCTCTCCGGGAAAACAGCAGGAAAGCCTCTGGGACAATGCAGGTCTTCATATCATTGATGAGCTCCAAGCCTATGGGGCAAGCGCAGCGAAGGCCTTGTGGTCTGTACAGACAAAGATGGCTGCAACCGCCATTATCCTCTGCACATGGGTTTGTACCTAAGCACGCAACAAAAGCAAAAGCAATCATTACGAACTGACTTCATTTGGAAGATGAAGTCATTCCTCACATCTATCAACAAATATGAGGCCTTTAAGAAATACATACAATTTTTCACCTTTTGTTCTCTGAATTAATTCATTCTTGTTTCCCCTAGTTCTTTGGAGGGATGTTACTCTACATGGCTGGAAAGCCTACACTTCTTTCCCTGATCCCATAGAACAAACCCAGCAATAGGGGATGGGACCCGGACTCCAACAACTGTAGGTGATCCCGATTAACAACACAAGCGCTGAAGGGAAGGGAAGTACATAAGAAAGCAAACAAAAGTTCTGTCACCTTTCACAGTACACTGGTCAAGTTACATACTGCAATTGTGTTCCTAGAGATGGAAAATTTTAAGATTATTTTCTTGTAGGTCCCCTTCCAGTGCCTAAAGTGGGTCTACAAGAAAGCTGCAAAGGGACTTTTTTCACAAGGGCATGTCGTGGTAGGCCAATGGGTAATGGTTTTAAAGTGGAAGATGGTAGATTTAGATATAAGGAAGAAATTCCTCACTCAGAGGGTGGTGAGGCACGAGAACAGGTTGCCCAGAGAAACTGTGGATGCCCCATCCCTGGAGATGTTCAAGGCAAGGTTGGATGAGGCCCTGGGCAACCTGCTCCTGTGGTGTCCTAGCCCATGGAAGGGTGGCTGGAACTAGATAGTCTTTAAGGTCCCTTCTAATCAAAGCCATTATACAATTTTCACATCCATTTAATGGCCTCTTTTCTCCAGGATGCTAGTAAAGCAGCTCTTTGCAATACTAAGATGTGTACTTGCACATGCTGGAAATCCACCCACCATTACCAAGCTCAGTTAGCCATACAGCTGAAAAGAGGGCTGTTTTTAAAACACATGTGCCTTTGGGCACTTTAACGTGGTAGTAGCAATGCAGATACATGTCAACTACATTTAACTAATTCTCTGGGATACAATCCAGACATGGCAGCAAGAAACTGCAAGCCCTACACATAAAGCAGGATATTCAGGGAATGTGATGAGTTTGGTGATGCCACAGCTCTGCTGCTACCAGTGTTTTGGAAGCCAATTTAAAGCTAGATCCTGCACGTTTATTCCATAGACACCACAGGACAAAAGTACTTCTAGTTATTTTTAAAGATGATTTTGCAGTATTCATATGAAAAGCACTTAGCAGTCTAACAGGCTCATTCTTAGATTTTGCAAACTGATGTTCAGATCGCAGGATGAAAATCTGCTACAGCTGCAGTTTCATAAACAGCTAGGCTAATCTAATAGCTGGCTGTTAAAAAGAGAAGTCCTCATTTTCCTTGATCCTTCTTCACTTCTTATTGGATCCAGGGTTGTCTCAAACCTATGAGATACTCCAATTACCTAAGCAGCAGAAAATTACCTATTTTTGGGGTGCTTGCTTGTTTTCCACCTTGTTATTCTGCCAAGTTAGAGAACTGAAGGACCTCACAAAATACCTACCCCATGCCATTGAACTGCAGTTATTAGGTGAAAAACTGTATTCTGCCCATTTCTAAAAATCTGACGTGGTATAAAGTGATACCCATAGAAGAGCACTGCTGAAATATCTTATTTTATTATACTAGCCTTATTTGCATTCTCACTCACCAATTATCTGGAGGACATTTGTAGCTTTGAGGCCCATTAGATCAGGCAGTTGATCTATGATGATCTCTCTTTCTGCTGTTCGTTTATGCACACGTTCAATACTGCGTCTTTGCCAGTCTGTCCAATAAACATAGTCTCCCAGCAATGTGAATCCAAAGATATGAGGCAGCTTGTCCTCCACCAGAACTCTTCTCCCAGTTCCATCAGCATTCATGACCTATGGATACACATAAACACAAACATTTCCATGTATACAGAATAATTCTGTTGCTATTTATCAGTGATTAATTACCTGCTCCTCATTTAGACCTTAAACTCCAAAATAATCTCCTACCCACTGAAGTGCTATCAATGTTACACAGCAATCTAATAAAACAAGACTAGTTTAACAGGTAGTTGTTTTAAAAGCCATGGAGGATCCCTTATGCATAGCCTTACATACTAAGGCTATTCTCATAAGCAGATCATAATGTGAAATAATAACACAACACTCCTTATATTTGCTTTATGAACTATATTATGTGTGCCTGTTACACATTGTCTCTCTCTTTCATTTCTGACTTACCTCTCTTGGCTCAGTTTTAAATGGGAGATGCTGTGTTTTACACGAATGAAGACAAGCTTACAATGTTAGGGAGTCCTAGCTCAGTATCTTGTAGTCCACAGTCCCTCCCAAATGAGCTTTGTCCAGGTTACAGATAGCAATAAGAGGAGGCCTCACAAATTCTGGGAGGCAAACAGGAAGATCTATAGAATCATACTCCCAAATCTAAACAAAGAACCAGTTTTACATTCTTCACAATTAAGTTCAGTGCTTTTTGTACTAGAAGGAACACTAATACTCTGTAAATAATTGCATGCCTTTGATCAAGACACTTGAATTCACTGTGTCATTTTCCTGTATTGCTAGAAAGAAGTAATACCTAACTTCCTCAAAGAGGCACCGAAAGGATTAATTAAACATAGGTATGCATGTTCAAGTGATCAAGTACCTTATGAATGCCAAGTATTATTATAAAAAGTGCCATATTGAAGTGAAGAGTTATATTTTGAGAAGCTTAAAAATGCTTCAGCACTGCAGTTTTATAGGATTACTAAGGAGGATATATAGAAAAGTTCCTTCTGAAGTATTTCTACTTGTTTTAATTTTATAGGAAACATTTTAGCATGCATGCATGTATACTACCCTTCAAAAAAAAAAAAAAAGGAAAAAGAAAAAAGAAAAAGAACCCCTTATTGTAAGAACTTCCCAAGGCAATGTGATTCACAAAATTCAAACCAAATATTCAAAGTAGCATACTAATCCCTGAAACATTAACACACTCTTCCAACATCCCGAGGATGTTCCAAGTTAAGGACTGAAAAAGGATGACTTACTAAACTGCTGTTTTCAGATCTCTCTCTTACCCTTACCTTGGTGGAATTGGGTAGTCATAGACAAGTCTGTATGATTACTCATTCTTCCCAAGGCTCAAATACAAAGACTTGTACAATAACAACCTTCAGGATCAATTGGCTTAATAACTTGGCTAGATGGATGATGTTTTGCGGCCAGGAGAATTTACTAGCATATAAGAAATTAGAAGGCTAGCTTGGAGAGCACCCCCCTACCTTTGCCTATCAGAGAACAGATGGGGAGTGAGGAAAGGAATAGAGAAACAGAAGTGGAACCCATACCTTTCTCTGCACATGGCATAATGTGCAGATTATTAAAATAAACTATTTTAAAGTTTACTTAAAAAGTGGAAGAAAATGTTATAAACTTCAGAATAATTAAATTCTGCCTTAAATCTGTGTTCTGTCAAACTTGTAGACGCTATTACATTTACTCTCTGTATGTTAGAATGGGAACCAAATCTTTATAAGCACAATTCCTACAGAAATATGAAAGAGGCTCTGCATGCTTGTTGGTTTGTAGGAATAAGCTCCATGTTGACTGTTTTAAAAAAGCTTATAATTACGTTGTGGAATTGGCTTACCAAAAAATCTTCGGTCTAGTAGTATATGCAGCAAACTTCTACACATGCACTAATGCACATGCTTCACAAAAAATAAGACAAGCATTACTTGGCGAAACTTTTTTTTCCTGTGTTCTCACTAAGATCCTTTTGAGAGTCAAGCACAGCACTTGGCAGCTTCACTTTGTACTAGGGTGCGTTTACCATCCTAAAGCTGCAACTTGTCCTTTACACTGATAACCAATTCCAAACACAGCTTTTCCTATCACAGATTGTTTAGCTGGGCTCAGAGCCCAGCATAATTGCCTAATTTCTGGACTTCCTTTGAAAACAAGCTCTGCTCTTCCATTTATTCTACTTCAGAAATTTTCAGCATCTGCTGGCTCTCTCTCATTTCCTAGCAGCATGCCTCCTGTGTTCTGTTTGGATAAATGAGGTTGCTAAACAACAGAGTAATGGTTAACTTTAGAACCAGGGACCCAGATTTAACATCCATAAGGTAACCCATAAGTTATGGTGCATAACCCCACTATCTCTTTAAGAAACCATCACTACCACCAAGCAAAACTGTTGATCCCCTTTACCTACCACCCCTTTCTAACCGCAACACACCTCTTAAATTTCTGGGATGACTTGTTTCCCCCTCCCCCTTAAACTACTGAGACAAGCCACTTGCTTGCAACTAATTAATATATGGCAATTAGTGCTTGCTAAGCAAACCAAACAGCTATGTGGAACTGATGGATGTTGCAAAGCTGACTGAAAACACAGTAATAACCAGCGAAATATCACTACCACAAAGCACTATCTTCAGCTACTACACTTTTTACCTTGTACTTATAAAAAGAATAAACTTCTGTATTTAGGGGGTGTTTAACTACCAGTTAAAAGAATTAGCTGGAAGGCATGTAGTGTGAGGTGAACTTTCTCTGGTAAACTTTAAATAAGCTTCATCTTATTCTGAAAGTCAGGAAAAGAGGCGAGAGGACTTAAATATTAACTATCTGCTTATATTAAATTTTTGTTTTGCCACATACAGGTTATTTTGAAAGCCAACTTTATGCCAGCTAGACCAAACAGATGCTTATGTGAAAATACTTACACATACCTGCTGCCCTTCTGTCACTGCAATCTTACCTGATATCACACATCTGTGTGATATTATTTGATATAAACATCTGTTCACTAGCAGCTGGGTATCACCATAGTAATTTTTTCATGGCACCACGCTGTCTACACTCACTTTGACTGTATTTTAGGAGAACTGAATAGAATCTCATCAATAGGATACAGAACCAAACAGCCTGGTGTAAGGCAGACGGAAAGTGACAAGGGATATAGGGATGACACATAAAACAAACATATATAATAAATGACACAAATAAAAAGACACAATCAGTAATCAATGCATTCCAAAGAAGTTCAGCACAATCTTCCTATGGACTGAAAATCAGGTGACAACCAAGTCCCAGCTGATACTGCTTTATGTATTCATTCCCTTTCTCTGGCCCAGATGGATCAGTTGACTACAGTGAAGCATAGCACCACTGAATCCCCCTGTGAGAAACCCACCTTCTACTGTGAGGCAGTGCCTCCAGTGGTTTATGCTGCTGTAACCACAATGTGGTGTGGGTTTCACATTCTGAATACTGCAAACCACAGTGAGAATATAGACTACAACAGGAAACAGATGTGGCATAACCACAAACACTACCTTTACTGAAAGAGTGAGAAGCTCCACAAAAAAAGTTAAACGAAGTACAAAAATTAAACAGCCTCAGAAAAATGTCAAACAGCCTGCTTGTAGGATAAGAGTTTTGTTTATCCTAGAACAATAATGAATACAAACCTATGGCCTCAAGAATGCAACATATTCAGATAGATGAATTGGTGCTGAAAACGTGGTCATATTTTAAGATGCTGTATTTAACAGTCAATACTAACGATAAAAAATCTTTGAAGCATTGTTTCTATATTAAAGCTACAGACTGGATTGCAAAGCGGTATTTTCTAAGGGTCTTTCTTGCTGCCAGATACCCTGGATTCAATTCACTCTTGAATGCTAGTAGTAACTGTGATAAATAGGCTAATGCAGTGAATTTGCCTTTCTAATAATCTGGGGTTTGAACGTTTGGTAATTTACATATGTTACTTGATTAGTTTAAGTCTAGATCTCAATCATTACACCTGCCTCATCTGTGAAAATAATATTCAGCTCTGGTTAGAGCTAATGCGGGAGCCCTGGCAAAGCTGCACAGGGCTCCAAACAAGACCAGCAGCCTGTGCTCAGGGCTAGCAGACCAAGGCCAGTTGTAGGGGAGGCTAGGCAGAGGCACACCACCTCATATCCACAGTACTGAGGGGATGCTAAAAACAGAAACTGTCTTGTTCCTATTAGGCCATACTTAGATCAACATCAAGCACAACAGCCCAAGCCTACAAGGTGCTAGACAGCTTCAGTATCGACAGCTCCAGAAGAAGAAGACAGCATGCAGGCTCTAGAAAGAGCACACTTTCCGATACAAATCTGGGAGACTATTAGACAAAGCTGATAGGATTTACTCATAATTAACCCAGTTCCATAAGCAGGGTGAGAGTGTGCAAACTGTTGTCTTTCACCTTAATTCATGAGTACAGTTTAATTTTGGGTGTACTTATAAATAATCAGGAAGCATTTAAATACCGTGCATACTATGTGCTCTCTCAGGATGTTTTGAATAGAAGAAGCCAATAATCAAAAAACAATTTACAAACAATAACTGGTACCACTGTATCTTCAAAAAATGAAAGATCACCTACAAGAATATAGAGTTAACCTTACAGCATTAAAAAAAAAAAAGAAACCATTTCCTTATGTGAAGGAAATATCGGGGGGGGGGGGGGGGGGGGCATAAAGGGGAGGGGGGGAAAGATGGACGACTCTTCCTGAGTAGACCTTAAAATCTCAAGTCACTTTAATGGAAAGTTGTGTTTCCTGCAATAGTTTGGAAGAGCAGAAACAGATCAGAAAGCATTACCACCTTCACAATTTCAGCATGGGTCTTGTTAATGCATTCTAGGAACATAAATAATTGAAAAGCAATGAGGTGAAAAAGTCAGTTTTTAGTGAGTTGATCATTAACACTACTATTCTGCATAAGATGTTTGCAAAGTGTTACTCTAAGACAGCTATGAGATACCAAATTCAATACATATATATATATATGATATTTCAAAATAACACAGAAGAAGATCTTGAACAAGGCCTGAATTATACTTAAAATAGTTAAGGAATATTCAAGGTTTAAGCTTAGTTATTTCAGCCTTGATTATTCACTGATAAATACTTACATGTACTGTTTCTTTGATGCAACTCATTGACTCAGTTCATGACACTGCTAATCAAGGATATGACTATTCATCTTCCACCTAAATGTACATGAATCTTACTATATCAGAGAAGTGAAAAACAACACTAACTCATTAAATCTATTTGATTAAGGAAAAAAGAAAACTGGGACAGCATCTCTCAAAAACAACTTTGAAAGATAGCTAGAATGCCTTCTGAACATCACATTAACATTTTTTCAGTCTGATTTAGTGAACTATGTATTTCCATCTTGCTTTTTTAAGCAACATGAACAGACCAGACCAGAATGATTTTACTGTTGTGGCTGCAGTAATATCACACAATTAAAACATGGACCTGCTATAAAACACCTCAAAAAGAGGAAAAATGAGACATCTTATCTAAATTTCTAATTTTATTAGTCTTCCCATCTTAAAAAAAAAAAAGACATGATCAACTATACCCTCTTTGGCTGAGCAGTCAAAACTTCAAACTTATTTTAAGGAAATCATTCTGTCAATGTCATTAACTTACTGGCAACAGCATTTTCCGTCTATTCTAAAAAGACAAGGAGCATTGCAGATAAAAAATGGAAAGATGTCTCTTCACTGAAGTAAAATTCTAAGAAATGAACAGAAAGGATACCTGGAACCCTTTATATTTGCTTCAGAAACCAAGTGCCTCCGGCCAACTCTACAATTTCTTATTATAAATTGTTCTATAATAGCCATTACCAATTTTTAATTTAACAGTTCCCAAAACCCTCTATTTAATTTTGAGCTCTAATTATTTTTCTAAAGAATTCAAAATATTATTTTTCCTGAGAATGGATAATATTCCTAATAGGACTGTAGTGAAGATAAATATGCAGAAACAGAAGAGATTAATTTCATAAATAGACCTTTCTATCATACTACAGACACTGTATAAGCTCATTTCTTTCATAATAGGACAACTTTCCTAGCTCCCTGATCAATCAACACCAACAACAGAATTATTTTCTCGATAGTGGAATCTAATTTTAGGGAAAAAAAAAAAGTTCAGTTTTCAATAATAATGTCTCAAGTCAGGTGAAGTGATAAGCAGACAAAGAAAAGAGTTTACATTTATTACCACTGTGACAATCAACTATGACACCTCGTAGGAAATCTCATGCAATACAAAAAAAAAAAAATCCTGCATTTATGAAGAACAGGCTAAGACAAAAAACGAGCTGAAATGAACAGGATGAGAAGAGATTTTCATAGGTAAATGAAGATGCTTGGCTATGGAAATTATTTTTTGTTATAAATACATAAGGTGGAGCAGCAACTGTCTGAGGGTGTTCTGTTATGTGGGCATAGGCTATAAGAGAATAAGAGAATATGGGTACAAACAGAGGATCAAAAGCAAGCTAATTACTGCAATTTTGCAGCTTACCATTTGTAAGCTAAATCTGATGAGTAACTATATTCATACTTCACATGTAGACTATATTCATACTTCACAGGAAACAAAGTAAGCTAGCTGAAACCAACATGAACCTCCATGGTGGTTTTGGGAGACAATTTTAAAACTCTAAGTTTGGCAGCACAACTTCTAACGCTCTTGAACATGGGCAAAAGCCTCTGTTCTCTCCTCTGCATTCCCAAGGGACTTAGTTCCACTACCATCCCCTAAGGAACTTCTTATTTTTACCAGGTTCTCTGCCAAAGTTGGTGCTTGCCAGACTCCTCTATGAGTAACTATACTTGATATTTTTTTGTTGAGGAAAAAGACAAGGGAAGTTTTCTGCTGTTTTGGCAAGTCCAACTGGTTCATAGAACAGTCCAATGAGTGACTAAGCCAGTGCAAACTAGGAAGGACCCTGGGATGCTTTCCACTTTTTGGTGGCAGTAAGCTGTTAAATTGATTCAACTGTTCTTTTAGCAAAATCACTTAAATTCCTAGTTTCTGCATGCCCAAAAGCTTGTAATTCCAAAATATGTATTTACCAGGCTAACAGAAAGTATTAACTTTCCCATAGTCCCTTTTTTTCACAGACATTAGACCTTGGCAAAGTTACATTATGGACAGTATCAGGGAAAAAAATAGATTAGGACTACAAGATCCTGGTGCCAAATAAACAACAACAAAACTGTGTAAAGAAAGCCAAATAATTATTAAGAAGGATCACAAGGACCATCCCAGGTCTTTTTTTTTGTGCACCAATGTGACTAAGCTTGGAGGGGAGAGAAGCCAGAATATTGCAGGGTAAGGGAAAATGGTAAACTGACAAATCATCACCCAGCTGAATCAGAAATGCAGAAGCTAGCTCAATATCTATTCACATCACTCCCCAGCTTGCCTTCAAATATTGTTTTCAAGTGTGTTGGGCTCTCAGTGAGGTCAGATAATGGCTCTAGTTATTTTAGTTCAAGGAATTTTTGTGTTTTCCCTTAGGTAACCAACACTGACTGGTGGTAGAGGCTTATTACTCTCTAGATGAGACAATAGAGTCAACTAAATGCAATTTCTTAACTCCTAGGAAGCATGTATGACACATTAGTGAAATCCAAAGGTTGTACTTCAGTCAGTTCCACACTAGTCCACTGGGAGCCATGACGTTTACAGAGGTATCATTAGCAAAACAGGACTGCTCATCTGTAACCAAAGGTTGTAGAAACACCTCAGTTTTCACACTGAAAAGTTTAAATCAAGTTGTGCAGATGTAAGCCACAACCAAGTCTGAGAAAGGTACACTTTTACTATTAACAATAATGTGCAAGAAGGTTGTAGAAGCCAGCATGACTTCCAGGCTCAAACATAACTCAAGAGCGGACATCTGAATCTGACGTAGCCACTCCAGGCTCTCCTTAGAGTTAACAGAAAAAACAGGTGCTTTTATAGTAGGACTCATCCATGTTTTCTATATCATCACATTATTTTTAAGGCAGTAATTTTACTGCTCAGAAAAATACCATGCTTGGTACCCAGATCAGTATAGTCTTGGACATGAGTTCTGGCTCTGTCTACCCAAAATTCTTCCCTCTGTGTCCTCTGTCTGCTGTGAGGTGCTGGGAACCTCTCATCTGTTCCCTTAAGAACAGTCTGCTGTTGACAGCAGATCCATGGGGACTTCTCTAAGAACTCATCAACCAAAGTGTTTTGTAATGGCTGCCTCAATAATCACTTCGCAAATTTCAGTTTTATTCAAATATACTCAGTTTATCAAAGGCAATAAAAACTTGACTTTTTAATGTTCCTAAATCTAAACTGGCATGAATATTTTAAATGCTTTTTTTTTTTTAAACTTTTACATTAAAACACTTTGAACAGCTGCAAAAAGTATAATTCTAAGTGACAATTGTGTAGCACCATGCTCAAAAGCCAAAGTAAAAAAAAAATACATATATATTTTATTATTTTTTAAACAAACTTACAGTGTCAGAAAGCCTTGGTTGGACATTTACAGTCCAAGGGTAAGAGGCTACTCAAATTATTGGACCCCAGTCTTCAACAGTCAGGAGACTACAAGTACGTGATCTGTAGCTATTTATTTACTTGTATTATAGTTTTCCTAGCTTGAACTGCATCATGAAATTTAGTTCTTCCCTAAGTTAATTCAGAAGTTCAGAAGAAACCTCCCAAGTGAAAAATATGCAAAATATAAAGTTTTTTGTTGTTGTTGTTATTTTTAAATAAAATTGTAGAGTTTTGAAAGATGTATTAGAGTAACAATTTCTTAATGCAGGCCTAGCAGGTATTAAGAAATAGTGGAAATTCCCTGACAAAGTAAGCTTTAAACTTCTGAAACTTGGATGGAGGAGGGAGATCTTCCCATACCCTCTAAAGCACATACTTGGTGTTCTTTGCTGAATGAAGTTCTCATGTGCCACAACTACCCAAACCAGGTGGGCAATGCATTATGGCCAAAATTAAGAAGCAAAGCAACTTCAAGTATTAGCTTCAGCTACTTTAAGTTCAAGCTTAATGCAAGTTCACAAAAGCAAATGTGTTCAACAGCTTGGAATTCAATAGTTTCTGCCTCTCAATATTCAAACCTCTGTTTCAATGTTGGGTGGATAGGGTAGGATTAATAATCAGGATTGCAAGACATCAGCATTTCATAATACAAAGATACAGAACATGAAAAAATCTCTCAGTTGGAAAATAAATGGTGAATGTTTAGAAAACAAAATTTCCTTATTAGGGTGGTGGTAAAATTGAGGGAGCTGTCATCAGAGGAAAATGTAGCCCTGCAATTTCAGGATTAGAATGTGAATTAGAGCATTCTCTAGATGCCAAGCTATTAGCTCCTGGGTCAAAGACAAAAAGGTCTTCTCTGTTCAAGATTTTTGTGCTCAAAAAGTCTTAGTGGCATCCGCTTTCTGTTGTCTGACAAAGCTGGGTTCTGAAAGCTTGTGTGTACTTATGCTGAAAAACAGCAGGATATAAGACTTCCCATATTAATCACGAGGATTAGAGACAGTAATGCTAGACATGGCTAATAAATTTGGGAATGCAGAAACACTTTAAGTTAGAGCTGCACTCAGAAATCATTTTATAATGGTTGCATCTGTATAGGAGGCAGAGAATTCTTTCTTTAAACTCACCACTAGTAGGTGTAAGCGGGTGTCATCTCTGGCTCTGAGAATGAAGAATAGGAAAGAAGATGAATAAAGAAAAATGAAGCATAGGCTGAAAAATTGTAAGAAATCAGCTATATCATAATTATTTCCTCTTAATCCATACAACCACACAGACACACAGCCATTCATAATTGCTTTATCAATATGAGGTTTTGCTGACCATTTTATATCCAACCTATACCTTAAAACAGGTAGTGTACGTGCTCAGAAGACAAATATTCACTTGAGCAGGAAAACATAAGACCAATTCAACAGAGCAGATCATACATTTTTAACCTCATAGCATGACAGGAAAATGCTTTAAACCTGTAGCAAGTCAATGAGAAATCTTCCCTACTGGTAAGCACAATAGCAGCCATCCATTTCAATAGAAGTTTATCAGCAGTGAAACCTGACCGAGATAAATGACGAAGCTGTTGAGCCACAGCCTGCTTCTGCCTGCTGCAGGCTGCCAGATAAAATGGGAACAAAAGCTCCCTGCTGTACCCCCTACCAGTCTCCATTAACCCCTGCTGATGCTTTATTATCGTCTGGGGGATCCAGAACAGCATAGCATGAACCAGTGCATAAAAAATAAATAATAAAAGCTCATATGTGGCACAAAAAACCGAGAAACATAGCTTGCAAGAAACGTTAATTTTAGTAATGCTGCAATTAAATCATAGTTCTGAAAAACTGTACATACTGGAAAAAAAGGAAAAAAGACTGTTTAAAATCACATATGAAACAGTACTTAAGCACAATAGATTCGGTATACAAACATGTTTCTCCTGCTTCTTCCCCCAGTCCTCATCCCAAATACATACAGACACATACAAGCAAAGCAAGGACCAGGCATATACTCAGATATCTGCATGTTCAATCCCAAGTTTCATATTTTGATCCTGTCACAGATATCCTCTTTGTTGCACCTCCTCCACTGTACTTTCCCCAAACGTAAGTTTAAAACATTTACTGAAGCTCAAAGCATCTTCTACTAAACTGCTATAAAAAGAGGATGGGAAGGGCAGGGAAAGTGTTACAAATCTCCTCAGGATTCGTGGTTGCCATAGGAGAGAAAGGCAGTGGGAGGAAAAAGGAAGACTTGAAATGTTAGTAATATTTTAGGTATTACAGATTTAGATAATGTCATTATAATCTGAGATTTCTGTAGCCTACCATAACACTGTCAGTCTAGTATAAAAGAGTACAAAGACTACACAAGATCATGGGGAAAATTCACTAAGATTAATCAATAAAGAGACTTACCGCTATATTTGCATTACTTAGCATATTTGAGAAAAAACAACTTACTTAAGTAGGACCGAACCATTCTCTCAGATGAACATCTCTTCATCCTAGAGAGCCTTTCCATGCTTTTATAATTACAGCAGCTGTAATGAACTTGCACTCCTATCTATCACTATCAGAGGTCATCAATTTTCAGCCCATTTCTATCCTTCTGAAGTGTGGTAAGCAATCAGCAATATTATGTCAAAAGAAGAACATGAGTTTTTTCTCAGGGTAATACAACAAACTAACAGAATAAAGACTCTCCAAAGCTTCAACAAATAGAAGAATGGCCTCAACACAGGAACAAAGAGAGGCTGGATGGGGTCAACCCAAAGGTCCACCCATCCTGGTATCTTGTCTCAGGGAATAAGAAAAACTTATACCTACAGAACAGCTTAAGAAAAGAACCAACTCAAACTTCTCAAGAAGAGTCTTTGATTCTCCAACAATTTACAGTTCAGTGAATTGTGGTTCAGAAAGAAGATTTATTTATTAGTAAATTTCGGTGGAATTCCCTTCCACAGACATATCCTAGTCTTCCCAATAACACAGGTAAGCTTTAAAAATCCACAGGTGTTTCCACAACTTACCACACAGTCCGAAGAACCACCTGCTTTTATTTGTTTTGTACCTAACACCTGTCTGTATCAATCCCAAATGCTTCTATCGAAAAAGGCTGAGTCCTAGACACCTTCTACATACTTCTTTTGATTTTATAGACCTCTGTCACATCCCCCTAGATTGACACATTCTGCAATAAAAGTGAAAAGATAAAAAACAACAAAACCAAATACTTAAACAAAACTAAAATCTAGAAATGGCGAACAAAAGCTGCAAGATTTCTTCTCTTGCTTTAAAGGTTTTAGCCAGGCTTTTTCAAGATTTTCTGCACATTAATAAGATGTTAATGTCCTGGTTTTGGCTGAGATAGAGTTACTTATCTTCACTGTAGCTGGTACAGTGCTGTGTTTTAGATTTAGGATGAAAATAGTGGTGATATCACACTGACGTTTTTAGTTCATAGACTCCTAGAATATCCCGAGTTGGAATAGACCCACGAGGATCATGGATTCTAACTCCTGGCTCCACACAGGACCACCCAAAAATCAGACCTTATGTCTGAGAGCATTTTCCAAATACTTCTTGAACTCCAGCAGGCTCCGTGCTGTGACCACCGCCTTGGAGAGCCTGTCCCACTGCCCGCCCTCCCTTCAGCCTCCCCAGCTCTGGGCTGAACAACCCAAGGGACCCCTGCTGCTCTTCACATGTTTAGTTGTTGCAGAGCAGTGCTTACACAGAGTCAAGGACTTTTCTGCTTCTCGTGCTGCCTGCCAGCAAGGAGGCTGCGGGTGCACCAAGAGCTGGGAGGGGACAGAACCAGGACAGTTGACTCCAAGCGGCTAAATGGATACCCCATACCATACGGCTTCATGCTCAGCTCTGAAACTGGGGGGAGTTGGCCAGTGGGGCTGCCACTGCTCAAGGACTGTCTGGGCAAGGTTTGGCTGGTGGTGAGAAACTGTGTTGTGCACCAATTCTTTATTTTTTTTCTCCTCTTATTAAACTGTCTTTATCTCAACCCATGAGTTCTTGCACTTTTACCTTTTTCAGTTCTCTCCCACCAACGCACTAAGGGGCAGGGAGAGAGGTGAGCAAATGTCTGTGTGGTGCCTGCTGGATTAAGCCACAGCAGTTAATGAATTGTATAAAAGCAGCAGCAGGAAAATCATAACTCAAACACTTGTAGCCTCACAGGAAAAAAATAACCAGTAATTCTGAAACCTGAAGATCATAAATATTCTGCAGATGTCCTGCTTAGATACTACATGAAAACCTGGGACAAATTTATTCTGCTGGCTTACATTGGTTTAAAAACAATGAAATAGAAATTGTCACAGTTTTGGAATTTATGCCAGATCAGATATCTTCCGACCTGCCACAGACATTGTTGGCATAAACATATTGTATTTCTAGCCAGTTTGACGGAACTGAAGCAGTGAGCTCATGCCTGATCTAGATGAAAATTTCTACCACAAACTGATCCAGCACTGAGCAGAATCATTACCAATGAATATGGAACCATGCTCTGAGTAAGCCTGAAACAGGTGAAAAAAAATCTGTGTTTTAGCAAGCATGAGTCTGAAAAATGCCTGACTTTCCTTTTGCAAAATACATTCATGTCCAAGGCAGTATCTGGGCTGAATTGCTCAATCTGTTATAAATAAACCTCTAAGCATAGCTTAGTCTCTTTTACCCTCTTTTCTCAGTGCTGGTAAAAATTTGGGTGAATTATAGAATTATGGACTATAAATCTTGTTTTCAGGACAAAAAAAGAAATGCTCCCAGAGGCTCTCCCAAGGAATGCTTCAAAGCAAATCACCTTGCAGGAGCGGAGTTGTTTTGAATCTGAAGGAGAAAAAACAGTTATATGACCTTCTAAGACAAGACTATGACTTCCAATTGACGTATTTGAAGTTATAAATAAATAAAACAATGTCATAAGGCTAGAGGAGATATTGTGCCTAACATGGTAAACGCTAAAAGATATTTATAATGTTAAAGATTCACCAAGGAAGGTTGCAATTTAACAAGGAAGGTAAACCTACCAGGATATAGCAAAGCTAGGCATTGTTACTATGTGCCAGATATTAGCCAAGTCTCCTGCTTCCAGACAGAATTGTCTTTTGATAATAAACTGAACAAATACTAAACCTTATTTTCTCAAAGCCTGACAAGGAGATAATAAATGTCAAATATGTTCCATAGATGCTATATATAACAAAATAAACACAAGATTTTCAGTATTGAAGAGGAAAAACAGCATTTTAGTTTTCAAATAAGTGTCAGAAGAATATAGCAGAAAGAATGCAAAATCTATCCCCTTGTTGGAACCCTAATAAAGCAAAGGAGATACAAAGTATAGAAGGTTTTGGGGAGTACAGGTAATTATATGTAAAATTAAATTTATTTCTTTAAAATATGTTCTACTTGCATCTAAGCTGAGCAACATGAAGAATAACAGATAAATTTGTTTAACCTGCAAACGTTACTCCCAATAAGTTTTCTTGACCTGAGAATCAACTTCTTTAGCAAATCCTTATCATACATTCTTAAAAAGAGGGATCTAATATATTGATATTATTTCTATTTTACAGATAGAAAAATCAAAGAAGACTAGCAAGTAACTTGCCTAAAGCCAGAAAAAAAAAAGAATTATTTCTTAAAGAAGAAATCAATCATTATTCCATTGCCTTTATGAGCTACATCAGAATTTAAACACTTAGAAAATGTTCTGTAACTCCAGGGAGTTAAAAATGCAGGTGCATTTACAAACCTCTATTTTGTCTGTTTTGGCATCTCCCCAGTATATTTTGCTTTCTTCATAATCCAGTGCCAGTCCATTTGGCCAGCCAAGTGAGGTGTTTACCAGCACAATCCTGTCTGAGCCATCTAATGCTGCCCTCTCGATCTTTGGGATTTCTCCCCAGTCAGTCCAGTACATGTACCTGCAATGGAAATAAAATCTTATTAAACCAGAACTTTGAATATTCACATAGCTTCTTCTGGACTACCACACCCCGAAACCACACAGCACACAGAAAAGTCGGTGTCTGTACCAAATATGTTTCCTTACTTAAATAACGATACTCAGCACATCGAAAGTAGCATTGACATGTAAACACACCAATCCTTTACATAAAACTACTGTATCAATCTATTGAGCAAGACTACATAACAAATGCTATTAGCTAGAATAAACAAAGTCCACACAGTCCCAAAAAAAGTTTTAAATAAGAGAATAAAACCTAAAGACATAGAAGCTAAATAGTTGGAAGAGAGCATTAGAGCATTTGCCTGAGAGCATTAACTTTCAAAGGAGCACAGTATTTTCATTTTGAAGACTAAGAAGTTTATCATTGCATTCCACTATCTGCATGCAGGTACACAGAGATATTTATCTTCTTTATATGACCGATATTTAAAAAACGCTCATGAACAGTCCTCACCCAACCATAGGATCCAGCACAATAGCTCTGGGTTCTTCCAGGTCTTCTGATATCAAGATTTTTCTCATGGTCCCATTAAGCCTTGTAACTTCAATACGGTCTGTGCCAGTGTCAGTCCAATATAGATTTCGGGCAACCCAGTCCACAGCAATGCCATCAGGATGAGCAATCTGTGCTGTGACAACAAACTGGCTACCTGACCCATCAATAAGTGAGCGGCGAATGGCCCTAACTTCATCGTCGGTCCAATAGATGTACCCTTCCAGAGGATCAAAGTCAATGGCGATGGCATGACGGATGTCCTCTAGTGGCAAAACGATGTCAGTAAAATCTGGGGTGTCTAATGAAATCCGCCTCAAATCTGTCCGGCGGGCTAGAAGCAGCAATTCAGTGGCACCTACATGCATAAGGCAAAAACACAACCATCTTACAAACACTGGGCAGTAAACCTACAAATGGTGAACCTGATTTTCTACCATTTGGTGCAAGCTAGTCTAGCTACCTTGATTTCACAGGGCCTAGCCAAACTGAAGGGCACCAGCAGAGAACTCCATTCAAAAGGCTTCAAATATGAGGTTATTCTTCTGCAGAAGTAATCAATGTATTTATAGAGAAAATTCAATGGTGATTTCCTTGTCCAAAATGTATCATGTTGGACCTGTTTTCTATCCACATAATTCCCTCCAAACATATTGAAATAGATATGCAGTGAATATGCTACAATTTTTTGCAAATAACAGATGGTCTGCAGCCTCTTAGATGAAAAAGAATTTACTATTTGCTGTTGTTGGTATAGGGGACAACTGTGACAAACAAGCTGTACATTTCAACAACACCCTTAGAGGGGGAAAATGTAACTAACACAGAACGCCACACGTACATCTCCTTTGAGAAACTCCTATTTGAGGAATCAGGTTTGGGAACTGACTGCTGCCTTGTGACAATATAAAGCAGGAGGGCATTCAGCTTTCCCCAGACTTGTTGAGAACAAGCTTACCTGAACATATGAAGATAAATAACAGTGCATCTTGTGCTTCAGCTCAACATGACTCCATATCAAAGCCTTGCTGGCTTTTAGGTCAAAAGTCAGAATCCTAATAAACAGCTAAGATCAGCTTGTACTGCAGATGATGCTTTCACACAGGACAACACAAGCTGTTTAGTGGTACACGTGCTGGGCACCTGATCGATGATGAACTTACTGTCTATTCTAACTCATTCTTGTTTCATTTTCTATTCTATCTCACTAGATTTTAGTGTAATGAAGAATAAACAACCACCACACCCCATTCCAATTAAATTATCTTATCAGTTTGGAGTCTCAGGGAGATAAGAGCAGCTCAGGCCTCAGGGAAGCCTGAGCTAAGGTAAAAAAATGTGTGCATCCTAAATGCAGGGAAAGTATGTTGCGACAGCTCTCCTCAAACAATGAAGGGAAAGGTTTGGCATGGGCTGATGTAGGTTCAAGGACAGAGGAAAAAAACAAGACTGGGTGTGTGTGTGAGGGGGGAGGTTTAAGAAAAATGTAAAAACAATGCAGTGAAAGAGAGCCATCACCTAGCCACATGCTTTTCATGCTTCTATGTCTTGATTTTACAAAGGTATAAATAAAGGCTAGAAGACTAAAAGAGCAGCTACTAAAAGAAATAGGTAGCTGATTAAAAAATATCTAGTGTCTGTTGCCAAATTTCTTTCTTTTTTTTTTTTTGAAATGTCATTAATTGTGGTTGGTGCTAGATGAAACCTCACTGCATGCCAAACTTTGGACAGATGCCAAAGCAGCCATTGCTTCATTTACAGCAAGTTTAACACATTAAAAACATCTAAAACACTTTCACAGTGCTGCTAGAAACAGTTCTTTTCAACAACTGAAGTTGAGATTACTACTACAAGCATTCCTGCTTGGTAGTCCAGAATGGATTAAGATCAGCTTTATGATCCTCTGTCCTGAAATACCTTGTGTTCAGAAACACATGTACACACTACTCAATTGTTCTCCTAATGAATAACTCTTACACAATAAATAATATCAGGAAGAGGGAACCTGTAACTACATGTCTAAGCATCCTCCAAAATAATTTAAAGCATGTGACGTAGTAAATAGAAAACAGGCATGTTAATAAGATTTTCATAATTACAGAAGCAACTATTCTTGTCACAGCAGTCTACATGTACATCTGTATTTGTTACTACTAAGTATATCAAACAAAGCAGTATTAAGATCCAAGCCTTCAGCTGCATTATGGTCATGAGGTATTAATACATAACCAAGCATAGCTATTCAGGTTCAAGTAAGAAATCTCTAGCACTTCCTTACCAACTTCATCGTCACTTAACCAATTTACCTTTCAGACAAAACTGTAATAGTCATAATAATAAACAATTATACCCTTTTGCATTATCTAATAAAATTAAGGTTGAGTAAACACAGTAACCTCAGATTTCCAAACAGTTAGAAAGCTAAACATAGTCTATCATATATAAAAAGTGCAAGACATAACTTAAAAGTAATTTGTGTGCTTTATCTGAAGTTGACAGTCATTTTGGAGAACCACTGCCAATTTCCAAGAAAGACTGGCTTGAGTACAACTATGCCTTTGCAGAAGCTCACCCTTAAAATTGACCAGCTGACCTTCCAATTGTTCTTGAAGAGAAGCCATTTCAACAGCTTCAGTATCCTGCTTTCAGGTCGCAACACTTTTGTTTGGTCCAATAACAGACTGTGTCTAAGCCTTAATTCAGCGTCAGGAAATCATTGCCTTTCAGTCAACCCATGTTGCACATGGGGTCCCTGAGCTATGAATTTCATGGTCTGTATCTAACATTCCCCTACCCCAATCAACCAATAAAAAGTTTAAAGCTTACTTTAAAGCTATTACACACCCATTTGCAAACTGACACCTCAGCTGCTTAGTAGATCACCAGCCATTCCACTCAGTAAAGACAAACTGAGCAGCAGAGAAACCTCTCATTTCAAGGTAGGCTGCAGAAAAAGCACTTGAAATGCCTCTAGGCTTGCCTCTAGGCTTGCCCTGATGATAGTTAAAAAAAAAAAAAAAAAGGCAAATGCAAAACTGGGCACATTTATAGCACGATTACCTTACCACCTGTTAGCACAGTCAAGGAAAATGTCGTCTGAGAACTAAAACAAACTGTTCGAACTTGTGGCAAACAGCAGTTGCAAAACGTTTGGGCTGGCTGGGCACTGATTCCCAGTCAGAAAACTACTCAAGGTACTCAAAGATGCAAGGACATGGCAGAATCAGTCAGTTTTGTTGACATCTATTCCAAAGCCCAGCTATGATACAAAAGCTAAAATACGACAGGAGGATCTCCAGACATTTTCACTTTGCCTCTTCAAGAAAATCTTGCCTTTCATGATGAGGATGATGGAGCACATCAGAAGTACAGAATCAAATTTTTCAAAAAAGCAGAAAAAAACAATACAGGTTTCATGCAAACCTTTTGTTGTTGTTGTTGATTTATCAGCACTTACTTGGAGATTGGAATCAGCCACAAAAACATACACTACCTCAAACCTCAACTGGCTCAAATGTACTTCTAAAAGGTGCACCAAGGCTGCAACCAGCACTCTGATTTCAGCATGCACATGCAGACCTGAGGTACTTTTCCTCTGGACACCTTGTACTGCACATACAAAAAAAGGATGAAGCCTTCCAGACAAACACTCAGGGGACTTGAAGCAGAATTTGCTGCCTACACTGCTCTCTTTTCCGGAACATATACTGGAGATCTGTATACACTGCACCCAACAAAAGCATGCCTGTAGACAGAAGTGCAAGTTGAACTCAGTGCTGGGTTTGAGGGCACAGACCACCTGATGTGCCATGGCGTGTGCTCACAGCATTCAAACCACCATGTGCAATGTTCCCTGCAAACACAGTAAACTACGTTGCATAAGACCATACCACATTTAAAGTCAGGCCTTTCTGCTTAACCCCCTTGCTGATCTGCCATACAATCAATCCTAAGTGATCTTAGCAACCCATAACTTTATAAAAACAAACAACAAAAAAAATAACCAACCAAACAGAAAATCCCAAACAACTTTGATGAAATATTCCAATTAGGTACCAAGATTCTTTTTAGAAGTGCATAAAGTCAGGGGGTATTCAGAATAGTTAGCAATTTTACTAAAACCAAGCCCCTTACTTAAGGCATCTAAATATGAACATAAAAGCTTTACTCCAGACTCATATTTTTGAGAACTTAAGCCTACTTTCATTAAGCACTTTGAAAGCTGGGATTACAAGCTCACGGATGGTGCATTACATTAGTCCTAGAACTAATACTTCCCTCAAAAAGTCGCTGTTAAAAATCAAAATAATTTACATCTGTGTGCTAGCTGAAGTCAAGGGAAGGGGAAGAGAAGAGGAAACAGAGCAAGTATACAGACTTATGCAGTAACGTAGCTTTTAAGTCCAATGTCTAATGTTCTGTCAACCTTTACAATTTATTACATCTTTCCAGTGATATAAGGCCTTGGTCGTTTGTGAGTTATTGGACTTTAAAACCATCAGTGGTTGCTGAGGCTAGTGATGCTACACAAACACATGTACAGAAACCCATACATAAGAACTGCTAAACCTAGGACATACATAATAATTTCTCTGTACTTGATAAATCAAAATCATTAATAAATCCCCAATACAGTTATCACACATTTGACTAATAAAAATTTATTTTCTATATGTCTTGTCCCAGTTGCAAAGTCATTATTGAGAGAGAGTTCCTTATACAATACAAACAAATAGATTTTTCAAGTAGATGACAAAAAAAAAAAAAGATCACTACAAAGGCAAAAGAACACATATCTGAAATTAATCTTTTTTTTTTTTCCTCTACTTTAAAAGAAATAAAAGAGCTAGCATATTAAATTAACATCTTGATCCGCGCAGTGAAATCAGGATCCCTGCTATTCCAGGCAAAGCAAATTTCCTTTTGCAATTTAGGACTGCCCAGTGCAAATTTCTAGCTACTACCCCCAGGTCTAAAAGGAAAATACACTGTGAGCACCAATGGGCAAAATAAAGACCCTCTCTTCCTCAAAGAGACCGGGATGGCCACAGCAAGGCTTCAATGAAAGTCTGAAACACTGCTTCCCCCTTCCCTCCATGAGGAAACATGCATCTCCTTGCTCAGCTGAAGTCACCGTTGTTTTTCTCAGCACAAACAATAGGTCTGAACTGGTAATAGCAAGCATGGGAAATAAAGAAGTAAAATTCAGTACGGACAAAGACAGAAGCTGAGCACAGGGACAGAGAGGTCTTTGAATATTAATAAGGATGCGATACGAAAGACAAACTTGGAAGAGTAACCTAATTTTTGTTATAAAAAATGACTATTGAACAGGTCATTTAAATGTAGTACCATCAAGCTCAGAAGAACAGTGGTGCCCATAATACTGAAAAAGAGAAATCCCAAGTATGTCCTACAAGATGGGAGGTGGACAGGGAGGTGCTGGTCTCTGCTCCCTGGTCACAGCTGACAGGATGCAAGGGAATGGCACAAAGCTGTACCAGGGGAGGGTCAGACTGGGCATTAGGAAACATTTCTTGACTGTGAGGGTGGTCAAACCCTGGAACAAACTTTCTACTGAGGTGGTTGATGCCCCATGCCTGTCAGTGCTCAAGAGACATTTGGACAATGCCATCAGTAATATGCTTTAACTTTTAGTTAGCCCTGAAGTGGTCAGGCAGTTGGACTTGGTCATCTTTCTAGGTCCCTTCCAACTGAACTGCTTTATTCTATAAAAATGTGGGTACATAGGTAAAAGCCCTAGGTAAAAGCCCCATAGGTAAAAGCTAGAAGGGACTGCGTGCTAAGACAGGACTCTGTTCTTTGGACATTGCTGATAGAGTTGGCCATGAAAACTGGTTATTCTGTCTCTTTCTTTGAGGGATTAAAAAAAAAAAAAAACAACAAAACTTTCACAAAGAAAATGAGGCAGCTAAGTGTAAGCTGCAAGCCCACATCTCAGTTAAATGACTGTTTTGGTTCACAAGGGGGATAGGAGCTAAGACATGAACAACCAAGTCAGTATTATCAGTTATTAGGAAAATAGCCGATTTTATTCCAAACCATCACCCTTTTCTGAAACACAATAGAAAGTGTTTATAAATGGAAGGTATGGAATTATTGTTCAGATCTCTCACTAAAAAGAATGGTAAGGTGTAATGAAAAAAAAAACCAACTACAAAAACCCAAGAAACCAACACTGTGGGGAAAGAGGAGGGAGGAAAAGATTTCCTATAAACCAAGATTATTCAAAAATGCTGGGTTGTCATGGAAACTGCTCAGGGAGGGTCAGCCAGCCTCACCTTTGGCTGCAAGGATCATCTGTCAATGCCAAACCACTGCAAACACCACAAACACACACTCAAAATTCACCCATCAAAATCCTGCAGATCCCAGCCAGTGCTCTCATCAACGCAGCGTGAAATAAAGTTCTCTCCCCAAAGAGGCTCCTTTCAGCATTAAACAATTCATCTTAGGAACTAGCCTGATTTTAGCCTACTGCTTGAAGACAAAACTGTCTTAAAGAGAACCTGCCTGTGCCTCATTTTTCACTTTTCTGTACCTGTAAGTCGTTCCCCTTTCTCCCTCAAAGTCCTAATGTTCTAATTCCAAACGGAGATGCAGTCACTCAGTGCTTCAGTCTGTTTCAGCACAACAGATATATACTGAAACGATCTGAGGTGAAAAGTTTCAGTTCTCATGGTTCAGACCCACTTTCACAGTACTTGTAGTAAACAGGCAAATACAAAGGAAAAAAACCAACGCAAGAAACCATAACCACCCCTCCACCACTCAACCACCCCCCCACAGAGATACAAAAAAAGGGAAAATAAATTTTCTTCTCTAGTATCACTACACAGCCTAAGAAAGGAAGTTGACACAAACACTTACAGATTTGTATCTTGAAATCCTGTCTGTGGCTATGCTGGCTCTGTTTGCCATTCTCTCCTCTCTTCCCCAAATCAGTAATTGCAGACATCACAAGTATGAGAAGAAATTACAGTGAAATATTGACTTGAAGAGCTCTGGCAAGTTGTAGGTCACTCACAAAAGCCCTAAGTCTACCACTTCACCTCTCTTTAGTGAAAGGAGTGAAAAAAGTCAACAATATTTAATCATTTGGGGTCAGGCATAGCTTTAAATGCTGAAACACAGTAAGCAGCTGGCTTCCAGGGCTGCCTCTGGCCCTTTTACTCCTCCTAGAAATTAGCTCTGTGCAGGATCGGCAAAGTTAAGTGAAACTAATGGATCTGATGCATAGCTGGAGCAGCTTCTTTCACCTGCATGTGAGCTAATTTTTTTCTCAGTCCAGTACGTAGTGGTACATGACACTCACTGAGCTGAGTAAGTGCGGAGTCAATTTTCTCTCGCTTCCCCACCCATTTTCCTTCTTAAAAACAGACAGGCAGAGTTATTTGGAAAAACAGAATAGCAGAATGATTGTGAAAAATGCAACACTGTATTGACATGCATATGATAAATGTTAATGTATAGCATTACTTTTAGCACACTGACAGACAACATGCTGTAATACCTCAGTGAACTGGTTAACAAAATTTCTGATAAAATAGGAGCTGTGTTTTGTGAGCCAGCTATACTTTATGGCTGAATGGGAACACAAATTTGCTTCTCATGTGTTAAGGAGTGGAAGAAAAGAGCAAGAGCTCTGTGTTCTGAGACATAAGGAACGTCTAAGAAAGGAAGCCAATGATTTTGAATATCTCTGCATGAGAAGTTCAAGTTCTTTTGTGAGGTTTTTATTTTTTTTTTAAATACCTTTCCTCTGCTTGCCTTTGGGAATTGTCTTTGACACACTACAAAGGTGCCAGCAGGCTTTTTAGCAGAGGGTAGTTAACCTGGGTGGGAGGTTATCTCTGCGAGGACATGAGGCTGGACCTGGGCAGGGAAGCAGTCACCTCTGTGCTACATTGACCTGCTCCTTGGAACACAGCACACACAAAGCAGAAAGGCAGCCCCTCTTCCAAAGGTCCCCAGCCCACTTCATATCAGCATTAAGTCAAAAGGAAGCCATTTCTCTCTCTTTCTCCAGGACTTGTTCCAACGGTTGTCCTTAGTCCTTCAGCCTCTGCTTAGCAGGTGACCAAACCTCCCCAGCTCCCCATTCTCCGTGTGGACTTTTCTTCTGCTTTTGGAAATATGTACTGGGCAACAACTGCTTTAGCTATCTGCTTCCACAAAACAGTTTATTCATGCAAATCAAGGATTTTTATTTTTACTTTTTTAACTATATGGATTTGTGTCACATTCTGGACTAGATACAACCAATCCAGAGCACTATTATTAAAGCATGTTCCTTGTACTGGCAGAAATGGGAAAAAAAACGTCTTGTGCATGTAATGGTAAGTTCTTGCAACAATCTTGCAAGGCTAATTTGGGAGATGCTTTGAGTTTTTCACTTAAGAGCAACAATTTATTTTAATAAGGTTCACACATACAAGTAGTCACACAGAAATAATCAACAGAGAGCATGAAATAGCATGAAATTAAAGAAAACACTGAACAGTAGCCGACAAGCTTAAGAATTTTAAAAACAGAAAACAAAATTTAAACAAATTATTTCTGTATACATTTTATTTAGACCACTGTCAGTAAATTCTGCTGTATCTTTCTATCTACATTTACCTTTGCCATAGAGACAATCTGCATAAAGATGGTTATTTATGAGAGCTAATTAAATCTCAGTGTTTATTTTGATATTGTTAATGTACTACAGCAGCCACAGCACATGCTACAAGACCTCTACTTATAACATGTAATGATTTGAAATCATATATATTAGACCACAATGAAAAACTAAAAGCAGCTTTAGGTGAGCATTAGCAGCCCTCAGTCTCGATCATGTCTTGGGTTTTAAGGCTGAAATACTTCTAACACCTCTAAAAACATGCCATTTTGCTCAGTTCCTATAAACAGATGTAGGTGACTAACTTCATGTGCATGAACTGAAAGAGATGCCACGTGCACGTGTATAAATGGAAATCAGATCTTTGAAAGAAATGTTTTATTTTATAGTCCTACTAGCAAAATACTAATGCATGAAAAATAACGTTAGAAACCTTTTAGAGACAACAGAGGAGGTTGGTATCATTTTCTCTAGGAAAAGGTAACAGAGTCATGTTGTCGTGTTCCCCCCTCCCCCCCCCCCAAAAAAAAAAAAATAATCCAGGGAATTAGTGACATGGGCAGAATTATAACCTAAATTTTGTGACTGGAGGTAACCTGCTCTTCAGCTATGAGACTGTTTCTCTTTTTGAAAAGCAGAGGGCATTTTTTCAATCACTTAGCTGTAACACAACAGCATATATCTTTTCACAATTTCCCACCCTTAACGTGCATTATGCAGTGAAGCTGGAAGAACACCTTTCCCTGCAACAAATTACTTTGTGCTAAACCTAAAAGGATTTTTAAAAACAAAGCCTACCATCTTTGCAGGTCTTTCCATTCTCAAGAAGTTTCACACCAGTGGGACATGCACACTGATAAGAGGGCTTGGTAGGAGACATCAAACACAAGTGGGAGCAGCCACCATTATTAATTCCACATGGGTTTGTAGCTGTTAAACATAAATCACACAGATTAATGCTTCTGATAACGAGTGACCTCATCTCATGTGTCAAGACACATACAGTGTTTGAATGGTAGAATCAGTGGCAGCATCACAGATTAAAGAAGGAAATGATAAACACAGAACAAGTAAAAATTAATTCCAAGTGTTGAGTAGTGGGGTATTTATGGTACCAAAACGCATGGATGTTGAATGTTTCCTTTCTTGGGGAAGTAGCACTCAGCTCTAAACAAGAGCCTTGTTTCATCTCTGTTCTTCTCATTTTCACAAACTATTCAACATGTTGGTGCTGAATGTATAGTAGGCTGTATATAATATATATAAATGCAAACAGTAAATTAACGCAATGGTTAAGACAGTGGTTGTTACACAGAACTAGTCTTGCTTAATATCATCTGCCAAATTAACATCACTTTCCATTCAGGAACTACTACTTGGAAAAAATATGAATACCATGCTGCCTAATGTTATGGCACATGAAACAGAAAAAGGAATATCACAACAGGATAAATGTGGCTATCAGAGAAAAAGCAAGAGACTTTTTTTTTCCACATTAAAAAAAAACAACACAAAATAAAACAAAAAAACCTTAGAGAATATTTGAATTCTCCTTTTTTCCCCTTAATCTCTGCATTGGAAAAGTTGCATCATGACATGAGTGAAGCCACTTGCCACTATACAGAGAGACTAATTTTTTGCAAATCAGTTCCAACTTGCAATTAAAAAAAAAAAAAAAGGGAAAGCAAGGCAACTTACCATTTGGCTGCCTCTTTTGGCTGAAAGCATGGATATCCATGGGAGAGAAGATGTTGGAATGTATTTCACGCAGGTCCTCCCCAGAGTACTTGCTGCAGGCCAAGATTGAATGCGTGTTCCAGTCCGTCCAGTACAACGTGTCCCCAAACAGCGTCAAAGCAAAAGGATGTGGAAGGGAGCCTTTAACCACCGCTTGCCTAATAGAGTACAAGGAAGAAAATGAATACTCAAACACAGTTCATAATGCAGTTTTGCTCAAACTTAGCCTTTACAGAGTAAGTACTGTTGACCAAAACTTTCCCCTTATTTTTGGGGAACAAGTATAGTATGCACAGTTTGATGAACAATTTGGGACAATAACAGAGTCCTATTTTCAGGCTGCCTGCTGATAAAGTCCAAGAGACACCAACAGAAATCATTGCCTATGTTGGTGGTTATTTGTTAGAGCTTTTAGCCCTCAATACCTGGGGGGCTATACATCACCATGTGCAACTGGGGAGAACACCAGCTGATTTTATGCAAATTTGACTGCAACTTGCAGATATATGATGTCCATCACTGTCAGCCTCAGCAGATTTTAAACTGAGACAGTGTTTAGTCATTTAGCAATCTATCCATATCTTCCAGTTTTGCTGTTTTGAGCCCTCAGAAAAATATTTTAATAACAAATAGTTTCACTGTAAAGAAATCCTGAAAGTTATTTTTTCATGTTTCATTATTATAATTATTAAGCTATTGTTTTTATTACAAGCAGTGCCATTAAACAGTTCTACTGATCTTTTGCCATAGTAATGGTATCATTTCTGAGCAAACTGGGTCACTGTCTGTCTCCAGGTTCATAAACAAAATTAAAGAGTATACCCATATATTTTATGTATATATATACGCACACATGCTCATTAAGCATCACAAAAATGCAGCATAAACATTACCGAAGACAGTTTTTCCAGGTTCTTGTGATGTAGAAACTAATTATCTATACCGAGGTTCCTCAGAACTGGAATTAAGTAGCTTGACTCTTACTTTTTTATTTAGAATCATAGAAAATTTGAGGATGGAAAGGACTCTGGAGGTCATCTGGACCAACATCCTGCTCCAAGGAGGACCACACAAGTACCATTTACACAAGTGATTCTTCCCACCTCCTCTCTTCTTAATTGTATGTGCACAGGCATCCAACATGTATACGAGCCCCCACTGAACAATGGAGACAGCCATCTATCTATCTCCCAGACTAAAAGCCTAAGGGACTGACACATAGCTCTACTACTTCTTCAAGTACAGGGCATATTATGATCATCATCTTCCCAATTTTCTTCTTGCAGGGAAGAGAGTCATTATCTGTGTATTTACTGAGAGAACACCCACACACTATATACATCTTGTTTGCAAAGAAGTCATTAGCTGAACTGGTTTAGTAGAGGACAAAAATACTCTTATTTTCCAAATATTTTCTGTCAAAATATAACAAAAGAGTATATTAAAGCAAGAAACTTGAAGGTGTGTTCTGCCAATGATTGAGTACAAAGAGA